>NW_006159920.1:372889-418475 GCF_000334495.1 Tupaia belangeri chinensis
TAAGTGCGAGGTTTGTAGCTGTATTACGGCTTCTATCATGACACAGCATTTTGGCCGAATTTATTATTTTTTTTGAGATGTTCATGAAGCCCTGTTCTTCTCTCTTTGAACCTGGATTAAAATAAGAGAAAGTAGTTCAAACAAATGCAAAATCTCTGTACTAGAAGGAACGTAGTAGCTGTTTTCTTCTGCTGGTTGGTGCCAGAGTACAAATCTCCAACTTATGTCTGAACATCTCCGTGGGTGGGGAAATTTTTAGCTCCGAGAAGCAGCTCTTTTGCTTTGTGGAGATGATGGTTGTTAAAGTTCTTTTTATGGAGCTGAAAACTCTTCCTGAAACTTCCACTCATTCTTTCTGTTTATGCTTCAGCAGAGCAAACGCAATAGTGATAGTGTTTCAGATATTAAAAACAAGCTATTAAATTCTTGAGAGTCTGTGTTTCTAATAAATTTCCTGTTCTTCATAGTGTATGTAATAGCAAGTCATTCTCCCTATTTTCCTTGTTGTAACCTGGACATAGAGTATAGGCAAGAACATTCACTGCACTCGTAGAATGACTACACCTCTGTTAAATTCTACAGAAAATTGGGGGCCAGCAGGTGGTGTGGTGGTTAAGATGCTGGGCATTCTCACATGGCTGACCATGGTTCAAGTACCAGACCTGGTAGCTTGCTTTCTCATTTCCTCTCTCTCTCTATCTGTCTCTCTTTCTGGTCAAATTAAAAAAAAAAAAAAAAAAAGAATGAATAAATGAAATAAATCATTCTTTAAAAAATTCTACAGAAAATTACAGTAACTTTTTTTGGTGGTGGTATGGAGAACTACAGAATACTTAGACTTATTTAAGTAGTGCTCAACTAAAACCTTTAAGTTTTGTTTTGTTTTTGCGTTTCATTATGTAAATTAAAACAAAACCTCAGTAATATAATAATTCCTGCCTGCCACCCAGACCTATCACCTTACTTTTTTTAAAAAAAATTATTTAGTTATTTTAATTTGATCTGACAGAGAGAGAAAGGGAAAGTGAGAATGCAAGCCACCAGATCTGGGACTTAAACCACAGTAAGCCTTGTAGGAGTCCAGTGCCCCAACCACCAGGCCACCTGTGGGTCCCCCATCACCTTGCTTTAACACTTAATGTTCTGCCATTCTTGTTATGCCCAGGACAAAGGAGACACAGAGTGATGCGTGTATTGAAAGACTCCACATCTTTCAATAAATTTAGCATGGAGGACGAGCTGAGGATTGGAGAGCACTCTAATGCAGCCTTCTCCTGTGCTCTATATTTATTGAGTGGAAGGTCAGATAACAAATAATAGGATATTTTAAATAGATGACCTTTTCTCAGCAAGTTTTACCATACATATTTATGATGGAAAATTCTGTAAATGTACAGTGGATAGGAAAGGATGAATGTATAAACAGCAGGATTTCCCTAAAGTAAGGATATCTTTAAGAAGGAAGTTAAAGATTTATTGGACAGAGCATACCGCCTAAGAGCTATTATACAGAACAGAGGGCACATTAACCCACTGGAACGTGACTTGCTTCTCTGGGAAACAGGTTACTGTCTCCTGTACTTGGGACCCAGTGTGCCAGGTCACTCGAGGTGTTTTCTAGCAGATCTGGGCCATCGTCACACAGGGTGGTCTCCAACATCATTACATATATTTTTAGCCATTCCTCATCCCTCCACTTGAGTGGTGTATTATTTTTTAAAATTGGTTTGGTAAAATTTGTGGATATTGAAATGCCCAAAATGCACTCATGTATACCCATGTAAAACAACCCAATCTCAATAAACAAGGGGTCTTTATGGCAAATGCATAGTATGAAAGAACTATGTATGCATGGATTACAAAAGTTTTTTGCACTAAAATAAATTCCTACTTAATTTCACTTTCCGTGGTCTTTTGGAAGTTTCCTCATAGAATAATCCCATTTCTCATTCCCTCCTGTCATGTCAGTCATTGTTTCCTGTCTACTCCAGGCAAATGCCATTCTAATTTTTTTAAAACCCTAGGTTAATTTTACTAGTTCTAGGACTTACTTTATATGAACGGAATTATATGGTATATATACACTCTTGTATCTGGCTTTGGTTCAACATAATGTCTGTGAGGTCCATATTGTTGTATGTGATAATAATTTAATTTTTTATGGCTGAATATTCCATTTAATACCTGTCTCATAATTCATAATTAGTTTTGCCATTGCCTTGTTGGTGGACATTTTGGTTGTTTTTAGTTTTTGGCTATTGTAAACTAAACTTCAGTGAATACTTCTAGTTCAAGCGTTTCTGTAGGTGTAAGTTTTCATTGTTCTTGGATAATTACTGAGGGTTGCGATAGCTGGATGAAAGGGAAGGTAAATGTTCAACTTTATAAAAAACTGCTACACCTGCTTCCATGGTATTATACCATTTTACATCTCCACCAGCATAGTATTAGATTTATAGTTGCTGCACATCCTCACCATTCTAAGATATCCATTCTAAGAAATCTTTGCCCACCCCTAGGTTTTCCTATATTCTAGAAGCTTTCACTATTAGGACTGTGACTCATGTCAAGTGAATTTTTATATATGGTTAGAGTTGAGGAATCAAGACCTTTTTTTTTACCCCTTTCCCATATGGATATTCAGTTGTTCTCACACCATTTACTGAAATAGATTTTCTTTCTTTGTTGACTATCTTTGGTGCCTTTATGAAAAATCAGTTGACAACATGAACAAAGGTCTGTTTCTGGAATCTTTAGTCTATTCCATTAGTCTCTTAGTCTATCATTCTGCCAACACCATCTGCCTTGATCATGTATCTCTACAGAAAATTCTACCACCAGGCAGTATTGCAAGTCTTCCTGTTTGGTTATTTTTCAGGATGATTTTGGCTATTGTAATTCCTTTATATTTCCATATCCATTTTAGAATCAGTTTCTCAGCTTCTTCAAAAATTATAATAGGTCCATGGGAACCAGCAGTTAGCGTAATGGCTATGTCGCTGGACTCCCACGTAGTCGACTGCAGTTCACGTCCTGGACCTGGTGGCTTAAAACTCACGCCGGGCGCGTGTGCACGCGTGCCCAAGATCCCGAGAGGACAATGGAGGAGAAGGGATTGCAGCGTGACCATCCCCCCTGGGGGGTGATTTCTTGCTTTCTGTCTCTCTGTCTCTCTCTGTCTGTCTGGCGAGTGCACGTACCCTATAACGAAAAAACCTGTCCAAAAAAAAAAAAAAATTATAATAGGTCCATGATTGGGATTGCATGGAATGTATAGATCATCTTTGGAGGTCATTGAAATCTAATCATATGACTATTTCAATCCAAAAACATGTCTTTCTCCGTTTACTTAGGTGGTATGTAATTTCTCTCAGCAGTACATAGATCTTGCATCTTTTGTTAAATTCATTCCTAAGTATTTTGTTTTTTGGTGCTATCGTAAATGGAATTATATTGAAGGTTTTCCAGTTGTTTACTGCTAGTATGTAAAAATACACTTAATTTTCATATATTATTCTTGTCTCCTGAGACCTGACTAAACACATGTATTCTAGTAGGATTTTTCTACTTAAAATGTTCAGTGTTGTAATATGCTAACTATAAATAGGAACTTTTTTCTTTGGTTTTTCTTTTTTTTTGCCATAGGGTGCATGTTTCGCCAGAGAAAGACAGAGAAGGAAAATGAAAAATTACCCACCAGGGGGATGGCCATGCCATAATCCCTTCTCCTCCATTCTCCTCCTGGGATTTTGGGCACACATGCACATGCCTGCCATGATTTTCTTTTATTTTTTTTGAGGTTTTTGCTATAGGGCATGTGTGCTCGCCTGACAGACAGAGAGACGGAGAGATAGAAAGCGAGAAATCACCCCCCAGGGGGGATGGCCACGCCACAATCCCTTCCCTTCCATTCTCCTCTCAGGATCTTGGGCATGCACGCACACGTGCCCGGCATGAGTTTTAAGCCACCGGGTCCGGGATGCGAACCACGTTCGACTACATGGGAGTCCAGCGACATAGCCATTATGCTAACTGTTGGTCCCATGCCATGATTTTCTTTTCTTTTTTTTTTTTTTTTCAAGTAAATAGAGTTAAGTTTTATTAGCAATTTGTTATGTAGCCATATGACATTATTTTTTCTTTCTCTAAATAAATTATTAAAATGGGAATATACTGTGTATCTTGTTTAGCAACTTGCTTTTTTTTTGCATTTTTAAAATGTATTATTATTTATACATTCAATCACTATACATCATTTAGATTGTAAAGAGACTTTACTCAGCATGATATACACCTTAGTCCAGGCCAGTTGAGAAACAGATAATAAACCGTATCTGTGTCCTAGAAATTTCTTACCTATTTTTTTCCCCAAATTTCCTTTCCTATGCTCTTCCTCTCCCACACTTTACTTCCACTTTGTCTCTAGTGTCCGTAACAATTTTCACTGATTTTATGTCCTCCAGTCTTTCAGTCTCTACCTTAGAGTGCGGACAGTCGGTATATGTTAAATGGAGACATACAATGTCTCTTTTTCATAGCCTGGCTTGCTTCACTCAGCAACAGATCTTCCATATTCATCCACTTCCTGAAAAATATGGAATGGTACACGAATTTGCGTGTCATCCTTGCACGGGGACCATGCTAATCTTCTCTGTACCGTTCCAATTTTAGTATATGTGCTGCCGAAACCAGAACCCTGCCATGACTTTCAAGCTTCTACTCTGAGACTCGAACTGTGGTGGGAAGTCCAGCACCTTAGTTGCCATGCCACCTGCTGGCATCTCTAGATTTTTTTTTAAGACAACTAGGTATTTTTTCTTATTATTTTATTTAACTTTATTTATTATCATCATTATTATTTTCCAGTTTGATCAGAGAGAGACAGAGAGAGAGAGAGGAAGTGAGAAAGCAAGCCACCAGGTCCGAGACTTGAACCGTGGTCAACCATGTGGGAGTCCAGCGCCTTTAACCACCATGCCACTTGCCGGCCCCTCTAGATTTTTTTTAGTAGATTCCCTTTATCAGTTTGAGAAAAATCCTTATTTCTAGTTTGTAGAGGGGTTTTCATCCTGAGTGGGTGACAAATTTTGTCAAATGCTTTATTTGGTAGTTATTGAGAAAATCGTATAGTTTCTCCCTTTATAAACTATTATATAATAGGTTATATTGAATTTTCCAATAAGAAATCAATCTTACATTTTTGACCTATACCCTATTTGGCCATGATGTATTATCCTGTTTTTTTTTGGGGGGGGGAGTTGTTTTTTAGTTTGCTGTAGGGCACTTGTGCTCACCAGAGAGGGATGGGATAGAGATAGAGGGGAAAGTGAGAAATCACCCCACCCCGGGGTGGGGGGGGGCATGGCCATACTGTGATTCCTTCTCCATTCTCTTGGGTTTTAGGCACCCTGTGTGTTTCTCTAGCTACCAGGTCCAGGGCTCAAACTGCTCAGTTCGCCATTTGGGGAATCAGTAGATGGCGTAATGGTTACATCACTGGACTCCCACGCAGTCACCCATGGTTTGAGTCCTAGACCTGGCAGCTTCAAACTCACGCTGGGTGCGTGTGCGTGGATGCCCAAAGTCCTGAGAGGAGAATGGAAGAGAAGGTCTTTGGATTGCAATACGGACATTCTTCCTGGGGTGGTGGTAGTGATTTTTTTTGCTTTCTGTCTCTCTCTGTTTCTCTCATGAGCCCTATAGCAAAAATCTCTTAAAAAAAAAAAAAAAAAAGGAAAAAGATCAACACAATCCAGAATGGTCAATGTGGCGGCGGCCGTAAGATTTCTTTGTAGGGTCTTGACACATCATCAAAAGCATAGTTTTTCCAAGATTGTTTGTCAGGTATCTTTTTATCCTTGTTCTGTAACCATTCAGATGACATTTTGCTGCTGCTACAAAGCCTGCAAAAAAAGGTGCCAAAGAAAAGACATCAGATGAAAACAAAAGATGAGATAGAAAAAATAAAGTCATATCCCCACATAGAAGATGAACCTGAGGATGATGTCTATTTAAAACGCTTATACCCAAGGCATATATATGAAGTAGAGAAAGCTATTCGTTTACTTAAGAAATTTCAGGTTCTGGACTTTACTAATCTGAAGCAAGGTGTTTATCTTGATTTGACATTTGGATATAGCACTGGGAAAGAAGAAAAAAGTGGAACCATTTGCCCATGTTCTTAATCTTCCATACCCATTCACTTCAGAAATTAATAAAGTTGCAGCATTTACAGGGAATCAGAAATTGAAATAGAAGAAAATGGAGCTGCATTTGCAGGAGGAACTAATCTGATTCAGAAGATTTTGGATGATGAAGTTCATGCAGACTTTTATGTAGCTGTTCCAGAAATAATGGCTGATCTCAATCCATTAAGGAAGAAACTGAAAAAATTTCCAAAGCTTATTCAAAATTCCATCAACCATGACATCCCCAAAATGCTTGAATTATTTAAAACTGGACATGACGTTAACAGCGTTGATGAAAGGGAGAACTTTCTTGAGATCAAAATAGCTACATTGGATATGTCAAGTGATCAGATAGCAGCCAGTCTGCAAGCAGTTATTAATGAAGCTTGTAGGTATAGACCACTGAGTTTGGGTCACTTTGTGGCTACACATTGCATTTTCCTTCCTAGTTCGACAAGTGAAGGTTTATTACTAAAGATCGATTCATTGTTACCTAAAGAAGTAGAAAGTGAAGAAAGTAAAAAAGAAGCTGCCTAAAGTGTTGAATTGTGAAACTATTTTCAGTGAATTAAGCAACAGAGAAAATTATAAAACTGTATAATTTCTGCATTTGGTGTCTTATTGATCCTTGACCATCACACTTAAAAGTAAATATTAGGGATCAGGTGGTGGCCACAGTGGTAATTCAGCTGAACCCACATGGGAAAGGATCTGTGTTTGTATTCTGGAACCTCCTTGAAAGTACTCTGGCCATGTGTGTGTGTGCCTCTGATCCAGGCGGGCTGAGAGACGTGGGCTGTGGCATGAGGACCACATTGGGGGTGCTTGTCTCATGAAGTAAATATATATATATATTTTTTTTCTAAATATTTATTTTATTTTATTTTATTTTATTCATTCATTTATTTTTTAATTTGACCAGAGAGAGACAGAGGGTGAGAGTGAGAGAGAGGGGAAGTGAGAAAGCAAGCCACCAGATTCAGGACTCGAACACTGGTCAGCCATGTGGGAGTATCCAGCGTCTTAACCACCATGCCACCTGCTGGTCCCCATAAATCAATATTTTTTAAAGTGACTTTTAACACTAAAAAATGTTATAATTTCAGAAATAAGAAAATAAAATTTTCTCTCTAAAAAAAAAATGTTGGCCATGTGGGATGCAGCTGCCTTAATCTCTGCACTACCCACTGGCCTGTATTACCCTTTTACATTGCTGGGTATAATTTGCTCTTACATTGCTGAGAATTTGTGGGGCTGGCCCCATAGCCTAGTGGTTAAGGGAGCTGGATCTCAGCCAAGCACAGGTCAGGTCCTGGCCCCAAATCCTGAAAGGATGGAGAGATGGAGGAGAAAGAATTGCAATGTTATCATGTCCCATCGAGGGATACTTCCTCCCTCTCTCTGTCTCTCCACGTCTAGGAAGTGTGTGCACCTTCTGGCAGTACAGAAATTTTAAAAATACGTAAAAAAAGGATTTGTGCATCCGGTGTGGCCGTGGTGGCAGTGGCCCAGGCAGCAGATGTGCTGCTGCGTAATATGGGAGGCTATGTGGGGAGGCCCCAGGTTTGTGTCTGTCTGAGCACTCTGGCAGAGCTGCCAGCCGGGATCATGTCCTGGGGTGGGAGGATCTCAGTGTGAAGCCTCTGTCGAGTAAGTAAATAAATACACTTAAAATTAAAAAAAATGCATTTCCATATTTATGTTTATGGGCAATATCAATTTGAAATATCCCTTTTAGTGAAGTTTTTGTCAGCTTTGTTTGGCATCAGGATTATACTGGCCATACATAATGAGTTAGAAAGTGTTCCATTCTCTTCTATTTTCTAAGTTTGTATAAAATTGACATAATTTCTTCCTTAAATGTTTCAGCATAATTCATAATAAGTGAAATCATCTTCGTCTTGAATTTTCTTTGCAGTGAAAGTGTTCTTATTTTTTTCTTTATAGTAGCTTTGTTGACAAAGAGAATAGATTATTATTATTTTTTTAAAGAATTATTTTATTTAGCTTTATTTATTTATTTTTAATTTCACCAGAGGGAAACAGAGAGAGAGAGAGAGTGAGAAACCAAGCCACCAGGTCCGGGACTTGAACCATGGTTGGCCATGTGGGAGTCCAGCACCCTTAACCACCACGCCACCTGCCAGCCCCAGTATTATTTTTTAATTTGGTACAAGGCACACACCCACACCAGAGAGAGACAGAGAGGGAAGGTGAAAAAGCAAGCTGCCAGAGCCAGGACTCAAACCACGGTCGGCCTTCTGGGAGTCCAGCGCGTTAGCCACCACACCATCTGTTAGCCCTTAGATCCAAATCTTTACCACTGATTTCTGGAGGGCTTTAAATATAAACTTAAACATTTTTTACTTCAAGTTTCTTAAAATGCATCTGAGATGGGGCCAGCAGATGGAGTAGTGGTTACGATGCTGGACTCCCACATGGCCGACCAAGGTTCAAAAATCACACTAGGCGCATGTGCGAGCGTGCCTAAGATCCCAGAAGGAGAATGGAGAAGGGATTGCGGGTAGCTGTCTCCCCGGGGGTTGATTTCTCACTTTCTCTTTCACTCTCCCTGTTTCTCTCTCTCCATGCTCTCTATTGCAAAAACCTCTCAAAAGGAACACATCCAGGAATATCATATCCCTTCTGTACTTGGACATTTCTGTGTTTTTTACTGCCTATAAAATAATGGGATGGGAGGGGCCAGCAGATGGTGTAGCAGTTACGTCTCTGGACTCCCACATGGCTAACTGCAGTTTCAGTCCTGGACCTGGTGGCTTGAAACTCACACCAGGTACATGTGTTTGCATGTCCAAGGTCCCAGGAAGAGAATGGAGGAGACGGGACTGTGGTGTGGCCATCGCCCTTGGGGGTGTGTGTGTGAGTGATTTCTCACTTTCCCTCTCACTGTCTGTCTCTCTCTCTGGAAAGCCAACACACCCTAAGGCAGAAACCTCTACCTAAAAAAAAAAAAAAAAAAAGAATGGGAAAAAGACTGGAGAAGGCAGGGTGTTAGGCCACTGTAGTAGAGTAGGCAATAGGTATTATGGAAATTCGTGACTGTTATTTTTTAATTATTAGTAATTTAATTTAATTTAATTAAAAAAAAATATGACCAGAGAGAAATACAGAGAGGGAAATTGAGAAAGTAAGCCACCAGGTATGGGACTCAAACCGTGGTCGGCCATGTGGGAGTGTCCAGTGCCTTAACCATCATACCACTTGCTGGTCTCTGTAACTGTTATATTAAAGACATAGCATATAGTTGTTTTTTTATTTTCCTTTAAAGATTTTTGCTGTAGAGCGCATTTGCTTATTGGAGTGAGACAGAGAGAACAGGCAAGCGTGAAATCACCCCCCTGCTCACTCCCCAGGGAATGGCCACACCACAATTCCTTCTCCTCCACTCTCCTCTTGGGATTTTGGGTACCCCTGCCCAATGTGTTTTTCAGGCCTCTGGGTCTGGACTGAAGGATTCAGACAGATCATTAACCACCACACCATTTGCTGGTCCTTCTTTTCTTTTTAAAAAAATTTTGCTATAGGGCTTGTGTGCTCGCTGGAGAGAGAGACAGAAGGAAAGTGAGAAAGCATCCCCTAAGGGGGATAGCCATACCACAATTCCTTCTCTTCCATTCTCCTCTTGGGATTTTGGGCGTGCACACACAGTTAGTGTGTTTTCAATCCACCAGGTCTGGAACTCGAACTGTGCAGTCAGCAATGTGGAATCCAGCCACCTTAACCACTACTCCAATGGCTAGAAATTATGAATTTCTATTTTCCTTGTATAAATGTTCAGAAATAGTTCTTGAAAAAAATATAAATGAGAACTAGAGGAAAAAATCAAAGCAAAAAAACTCAAAAGGGAAATGCCGTCCTTTCTAAAAGTAATTAAGTTACTTTTGGTTTCTTCCTGTTATTTTTCTAAAGACTCAAAATTAGTGGAACTAGAATCTCTATAAGCTACAAGTAAGTGACAGAGAAACCTACAAACTTTTTGTCAGCTGCTGTTACTATAATGACTTAGTTATGTGACTCAAGTTAAAACTGCTTGCCTTCCAGGTAACAGTAATTGCTTGGGAAAGGTGTGAGGTTCAGGAAAGCTAAATGATGGAATATGAGCCAAGGGACTTTCTTCCTGGATGTTACACTTAAAATTTAGTTAATTTTGAGTTTGGATCTCAATTGGTTAATCTATACACTGAAAAGCTTTTTCAAATCTATTTCCTTTTTACAGATCATAAATAAGGTTCATCTAAAGGCAAATCATGTTATAAAGAGAGATGTGGATGAGCATTTAAGAATCAAGACTGTCTATGATAAAAGTATTGAAGAGTAAGTACACGAGTTTGTCATCTTTCTTATTATGAATCTAAATATTAAAGGTACTGTCATCTATTACTAGAAGTAAAAATACAAAGTCCATAGATGTAACTATAAAGAAAAAAAAACAGCAGGATATTAAGATGAAATTGCTTTTTAGTCTGAAAACATGAAGGCATGGATAAAAGTAAAGTCTATACATCTTGAATAATTTTTTTAAAAAGATTTATTTAATTTTATTTATTCTTTCACTTATTTTAATTTGAGCAGAGAGAGTCAAAGAGAGAGAAAGTGAGAACACAGCCACCAGGTCTGGGACTTGGAACTGTGGTTGGCCATGTGAGAGTGTCCAGCACCTTAGCCACCACACCACCTGCTGGTCCTCCCATCTTGAATAATTTGAACTGAACAAAAGTGAGTCTAATTGGATGGGGTCAATAACAGACCTGGAAGGTACTCTTCTATAAGTTCTAGAAATAAAAATGAGAAGAAGTACTACTACAAATAAGCTCATGAAATTATTAATCAGAGTGATTATGTTGTTTAATTTTTATTTAGTGTCAGAGGGAGTCCAGGAAATAAAATCTATGGAGCGTCTAAAGATCTGTGAGAGTACTTTAATGTCTTTTGCCTATTCATTTTTTTTTTTTGCTAGAAGGTGCTTGTACTTGCTAGAGATAGACAGAGAGAGAGAAAGGAAATGAGAACGCACCTCTCATGGAGAATATTTACACTGCAATGTCTTCTCTTGCATTTATTCCTTCTTCTGGCAAGCACACGTGCCCAGCATGTTTCGCATACTGCTTGCTGGAGACTGCACTGTGCAGTCAGTTATGTATGATCCAGCCACCTTAGCCACCTGTGCCATGGGCTGGCCATCTTCCCCATTCTTAACAGCTCAAGTAAATGCAGTAATGCGTGATTGTGCTTCCCATGCTTTGGCTCAGTGTGAACACTAAACTAGGTGCTGAAGTATGTGGAAGTCTAGAGGACAGATACTGTATCTTCCATGCAGCATTCCTTGGGGCTCTTGACAGATGCCTTTCTAACTGCCTCTGAATGGCAGTTCTTATGTTTTATGTTATCATTTTCAGGTTGCTCCCTGAGAAAAGATACCTTGTGAAGGTATGTAATATACTCATGGCTTGAATTGGATACTTAAAATGATGCATGTTATTGTATATAAATTCTACCTCAATAAAGAAAAATACAAAAGGACTGTTTTGTGAATGACTAAATGAAAGATGACAAATGTATTCATTTCTTCAAAGGTGATTTTGTGATCTACTCACCAAAAGTTTGTTGGTGTTGATATATTTTTTTAAAGAATTTATTTTATTTTTATTTTGGAAAGGGTTTTTTTTTTTTTTGCTATAGGGCACATGCGCTCACCAGACAGAGACAAAAAGCGAGAAATCACCCCCCAGGGGGGATGGCCACGCCACAATCCCTTCTCCTCCATTCTCCTCTCGGGATCTTGGGCATACATGCACACGCGCCCGGTGTGAGTTTTAAGCCACCGGGTCCAGGACGCAAACTGTGGTCGACTACATGGGAGTCCAGCGGTCTGATGAAAACACCGGGATCAGCAGTTAGCGTAATGGCTACGTCGCTGGACTCCCATGTAGTCAACAGTGGTTCGAGTCCTGGACTCAGTGGCTTAAATTCACGCATGTGCACGCGTGCCCAGGATCCCAAGAGGAGAATGGAGGAGAAGGGATTGTGGCATGGCCATCCCCCCGGGGAGTGATTTCTCACTTTTGTCTGTCTCCGTCTTTCTGATGAGCGCACGTGCCCTATAGCAAAAAAAGAAAACAAAAAAAGAAAACATCATTCTCTTGTTAGGAATGTTCGCTCTCCTGAAGATGAATTGACCTGATAGTGTGATATGCCATAGTTGATTATGGAAGTGTTAACCTCATCTGATTTTTAACTGTGTGGAGTTACACACACATACTCTTAAGCCCACAGGGGCTACAGAAGTTGCTGAGTTTAACTAAACGTAATATTGTCTGACATAAACTGCCGTAACGTTTGAATCATCTAAGTCAGTTTCAAATTCGAGGTTATCTATATTAACAGTTGAGATTAATGTTTTCTTTTCTTTTTTTTTTTAATAATTTTTAAAATTTTATTTACTCATTCATTTATTTTTCTAGTTTGACTAGAGAGAGACAAAGGGTGAGAATGAGAGAGAGAGGAAATGAGAAAGCAAGCCACCAGATTCAGGACTTGAACCCTGGTCAGCCGTGTGGGAGTGTCCAGCGCCTTAACCACCACGCCACCTGCTGGTCCCCGAGATGAATGTTTTCTAACATTGTGTTTAATTAGGGGTAGGGCACAGTGTTTCTACTTAGTATCCTTTTCTCAAACTCAGCTAGAAAACAAGGAATTTCCTCTCCTCCTCGACTCACTCTCTTCCTAGACTGCCCCACAGCCTTTGACCGACTCATGTCTGTATTTCAGAATCGTGGCCTTTTTTCCCTTTGTTCATTAATATCGTATGTTTATTTGTATTAAATACAACTCATCCATTGACTGTAATTCTGACTGGGTTTCTTTTTTCAACTTTTACTTATTTAGAACAAACTTTTCCCACAAGCAATTTCTTACTTAGAGAAGACGTTTCAGGTTCGCAGACCTGCTGGCACCATCTTACTGAGCAGGTATGTCACAGTAAACACGATTGCTTTCTCCACCAGTTCTCTTCTGCTCTCCCCACTTGACCAATGTGACAAAGGAGGAAACTTATACCAGAATATTTTACTGTGTTTGCTCTTGGAGTTCAAACTGCAAGATATTTAAAGAGAATGACAGAGCACCTGCCGGGTAGTCATTCTTTCCCTGGTTTTCCATTATGAAGTGGCTCACTGGGTCTGTTCCTAGGGTGTAGCCGTCCCTGGTTCACTACCACACCGTTCTCCCTCCTTCACGGGCCTGTGATACTTGCTTTACGAAAGACGTGGGTGTTCAGAAACCCAGATCAAGAGGATTTCCATAGAACCAAAATGCTTTCTTAGCCTGGTTTCCTAATTAAAATAATAATTGTTATTAGTGAAGCAGTATACTGGCTACCAGTTTATTACACATGGTTTTAACCGCTGTAAACCATTTGTTCTTCTTTCTTTCTTTCTTTCTTTCTTTCTTCCTTTCGTAATTAAATTTGATGTGCAAATAAACTGAAGACAATGTGCAACAAACCAGTACCTTCGGAAGGAAAATGATCCTCATAGATACTGTACTGGGGAATGTGCAGTGCATACAAAATGTGGCCCAGTGATAGTGCCTGAGGAACATCTCCAGGTAACCCGTCCTGCTCTTAGCACCGATTTCACTCTGTGTTTTTTGATAGAGTGCCTGTGCATACATAAAAGAGGGAGAGAAGAGAGAGAGAAACACTCTTTTTTATTTCTTAAGAATTATTTAATTTATTTAGTATTAATTTTTAATTTGGAAACAGAGAGTGAGAAAGCAAGCCACCAGATCTGGGAGTTGAACTACAGGCAGCCATGTGGGAATCCAGCACCTTAACCACCACACCATCTGTTGGACCCAGAGAGAGAGAAATACTTTTTTTTTTTTTTTTTAAGAGAGAGATTTTTAGTATAAGGCACATGTAGTCGCCAGACAGACAGACAGACAGAGAAACGGAAAGCAAGAAATCACCCACCCCCACCCCCCCGAGAGGATGGCCAGGCCGCAATCCCTTTTCCTCCATTCTCCTCTTGGGATTTTGGGCATGCACACGCATGCACCCGACGTGTTTGAAGCTGCTGGGTCCAGGACTCAAACCTCAGTCGATTATGTGGGAGTCCAACGATACAACCATTACGCCATCTGCTGGTCCCAGAGAAACACTCTTGACAGCGACTCCTCATGTTGTGGTCTCCTCTCCCAGCCCTCTAGCTTCTCAGGGCTCTGGGTGCCCATCTTGGTTCCTGGTGCATTTTGGGCCAGCCCTGGGATCAGAACCTGCTCTTGCCATAGGGTTTCCCACTTGGCAGGACACTGGCATCACCACTGTGCCACAATAGCTGGGCCAATTTTTACTCTTTGGGATAACTTCGGGGAGAATTTGAATTTGTGTCACCAAGGAGTTTTTAACATGCTTACGTTCAAAGACAGTAGCTTCATTCCTTTACCAAAAGTGTTCACATTCAGGTGTGCTGATTTTACTTTCATTGGCTTTCAAGTGAGTTAAATGATATTTTCTTTCCTTTTTGTCCCTCACTTATCTCTGGGTCTGCTGAATCAATTCAGTTTAGAATTTTGTTTTTGTCTTTTAGAACATCTGTTTTTTTTTTTTTTAAGTGAAATTTTTTTTTATGCTCACTGGAGAGACGGAGAAATCACTCCCCGGGGGGATGGCCACACCACAATCCTTTCTCTTCCATTCTCCTCTTGGGATTTTGGGCATGCATGAACACGTACCCAGTGTGAGTTTTAAGCCACTGGGTCCGGGACTCTAACCAAGGTCAATTACATGAGAGTCTAGCGACATGACCATTACAACATCTGCTGGTCCTATCTAAAACATCTTTAAGTTGGCATAATATCTCTGGGTTATTTTGTTTTTTGTTTTCAGGTTTGGCTATAAGGCATGTGCGCTCAGACAGAGACAGAGGGAAAGTGAGAAATCAGCTCCCAGCAGGGATGGCCACTCCAAAATCTTTCTCCTTTATTCTCCTCCTGGGATTTTGGGCACATGTACACACGTGCCTGGCATTATTTTCGAGCCACCAGGTCTAGGAATCAAACCATGACTGGCCTTGTAGGAGTCTAGCACCTTAACCACCTGCTGGCCCCTATAATTCCATTTTTTTTTTTTTTTGGAGAGGTTTTTGCTATAGGGTGTGCACACTCGCCAGAAAGACAGAGAGAGACAGAAGTGAGAAATCACCCCCTGGGGAGATGGCCATGCCGCAATCCCTTCTCCTCCATTCTCCTCTTGGGATCTTGGGCACGCATGCACATGCACCTGGCTTGAGTTTAACACTGGGTCCGGGACTCGAGCTGCGGTCGACCACATGGGAGTCCAGTGACATAGCCATTACGCTAACTGTTAGTCCCCAGAATTTTTTTTTTTTACCTTTTATTATTTTTTGTAGACCGTCACTATATTACGGTCCTCCCACCTCAGCCTCCCAAGTGGCTGGGATTATAGGTGTGTGCCCAGTCATGCCTGGCTTTTAGAGTGGGCCAGGAACTGAGCCTTAGGCCTCCATGTGGCTTCAGTCTGCTTCTGTAGTTGTACCAGTTTCAGAGATTTAAAACCTTTTCTAAGGCCAGCCACGGGCATGGAGGTTAAGGTGGCTGGGACCCACATGGCCAACAGTGCATTTTGAATCCTGGACCTGGTAGCTTGAAAAACACACTGGGTGCCAGTGTGTGCATGCCCAAAATCCCAGGAGGAGAATTGAAGAGAAGGGAGTGCCGTGTGACCATCCCCTTCCCTGGGGGAGAGGGTTCTTTCTCACTTTCCCTCTCTTTATGTCTTCCTCTCTAATGAACATACATACCCTATAGCAAAACTGAACAACAACAACAACAAAAGCATGAAAATCCTTCTTTTTGTCTTTTCTGTATCTTGGTTGGTTGGCATTTATAAATATCAATCATTTGTTTAATTGATATTATAGACATCATTTTATAAAATTTTAAATAAATTCAAAATTAGAGATAGAAACTGAATAGTAAGAATTGTAATGAAAGCTTAGGGATGCTGTGTGAAGGTTAAATGATACTCTATTTACAGTCTGGATTTACTGTAAGGTTAAATGTCCCTGCAGCTAACCTTGTCTCTGGTCTGCTTTTCCATTTTTCCCCTGGGCACAGCAATGCAGGGTCTGCCGTGGGGGTAAGTGGCCCTGTGGAGGAGTGGGAGTGCAGGACCAAGAGGGTGTCCGGGATGCAGACTTTATTCTGTATGTCGGAGCCCTGGCCACTGAGAGGTGCAGCCATGAAAACATCATCTTACGCAGCCTACTGGCAGCAGGAAGCAAGAATGGACAGGTAAGCTTGCCTCTCACACTAATTTCCCAAGATCTAGGATGGGAACTCTTAAAAGTGTATTTCTAGTGTTAAATAAAGGGATCTCTGACTTTCCAGATTGCCTCTGCTGGTAAGAAATAGCATGCTCCGGGGCCGGCAAGTGGCATGGTGGTTAGAGGTGCTGGACTCCCACATGGCTGACCACGGTTCAAGTCTCGGACCTGGTGGCTTGCTTTCTTACTTCCTCTCTCTCTCTCTCTCTCTGTATCTCTCTGATCAAGCTGGAAAATAATAATGACAATAATAATAACTAAAATTAAATAAAATAATTCTTAAAAAAAAAAGAAAAAGAAATAGCATGCTGCCTGGATTTGGGGTGGTGGGTTGCACGGAAAGGACTGTTATTCACACGGTAATGAAATGTTTAGTCAAAACAAGAGAAGAGTGAAAAACTTCCTGAGTTTTTCCTCTGTCACTCTTTCATTTCTATTTTGCCTACAAACCCCAAAGAAAACGTCAGCTGTCAAAAGAATTTTCTTTTGGAACCAGCAGTTAGCGTAATGGCTATGTTGCTGGACTCCCATGTAGTCGACCACGGTTCGAGTCCTGGACCCGGTGGCTTAAAACTCACACTGGGTCCGTGTGCGTGCGTGCCCAAGATCCCGAGAGGAGAATGGAGGAGAAGGGATTGCGGTGTGGCTATCCCCCCTGGGAGGTGATTTCTCGCTTTCTGTCTCTATGTCTCTGTCTGTCTGGTGAGTGCACGCGCCCTATAGCAAAAACCTCTCCAAAAAAAAAAAAAGGAAGAAAAAAAAAATAATTTTCTTTTGAGGTGAATACTTCTCTAAGGAGATAATTCAAACTTTAATATTAGCACTTTTGTAAGTCAGATGTTAAAAGTAACTATCATTGGGGCTAGCAGGTAGCATGGTGGTCAAAGGTGCTGGACTCTCACATGGCTGACTGTGGTTTGAGTCCTAGACCTGGTGACTTGCTTTCTCACTTTCTCTCTCTCTCTCACTTTCACTCTGTCCCTCTTTGGTCAAATTAAAATAAATAAAGTTAAATAAAATAATTCTTTAAAAAAATAACTATCATCATATTATTATATGATGTCACTCAGTTGAATTATCACTTAAACATTCAGATGCCTCTTGATGATTTACAAAAGTTAAAAAAATATTTCCTGGTGAAGCAGTGTAGCTTTGAAATGAAAAGTTATTATGTGGACCAACAGATGGTGTAATGGTTACATCACTGGGCTCCCCACAGTTCACACCCCAGGCCTGGAGGTTTAAACTCATGCCGGGCACATGTGCAAGCGTATCCAAATTCCGTAGAGGAGATTGGAGAAGGGATTGTGGCATGGCCATCCCCCACTTGGGGGGGTGATTTCTTGCTTTCTGTGTCTCTGTTGTCTCTGGTAAGTGCACACACCCTATAGCAAAAATCGCTCTAAAAAAAAAGAAAGAAAAGTTATTATGTATGTTGAAGATTGCCTGTCACACATCAGACTACTCAATTAAGGGCTGTGGAAATTACCACATGTCTCAGAGTAGGCTATATATAACATTGTCACATCTCAGAGAGGATAGTATGACAAATTCATGACTGTAAAGACCATTGTTTAGGTACTGAACACCCATCCGACAGAAGTCTAGCTGACTTGAAAGAGCTATTTCACTTCTGTTGATTACATAATTAATTTAAGGGGGGAAAATGGAAATATTAGTTGAACCAAGTAGGCAGTTTAAAGGAGAGAGTCCCACGTTCTAGGGATCCCCTCAGTCCTGGGCTAACTAGCATGGCTGGTCACTCAAAAATAACGCACCAAATTACTGCTAGTAGTAACTGCCAGTAGTGCAGTTTGGTGTCTAGTAGGGTATAAAACGGGATTTTCCCTTTTTTATATACTTCTATATTGTTCCAATGTATACCTGTTAACCATGAACTTTTGTTACTTTGGTTGTGAAAGACATGAAGGGCAGTGTGTTAGGAAGAGAGTGATCTCCCTGGGGAAGTGAGAAGAAGAATATAAAATGCGGCTGGGTTGTATCTCAATGAGTTAATTTCATTTCAGCACCTGAATGCTGAAAACCCCGAAGGTATCTGTTTGTCCTTTGGTGAGAGAACCCAGCATAGGAGTTGCCGGAATGAGAATCCTGTAACCACAGAGTGTGTTTCAGTTTCATTGAACTGCTGTGTTATTTGTAACACTTTAACACTCGGGTCACATTTGGTATGAGTAAATAGCTGAAAAGATAGATGTTTTTGTGCCAGTAAATGAAGCTGCTCATTTATGTCTACTCATATCTGGGGAAGACTTTGGTTTCTGAGGAAAGTGTTAATGTTAGAAGAAAGAACAGTGTCTTTAGTTCTTTCTGAAGGAAGTGAAACTTTTTTTTTAAAACTAATTGTATGGGGACCAGCAGTTGGTGTAATGGCTATGTCGCTGGACTCCCATGTAGTCAACTGAGGTTCGAGTCCCGGATCCGGTGGCTTAAACTCAGGCCGGGCGTGTGTGCGTGCGTGTCCAGGATCCGGAGAGGAGAATGGAGGAGAAGGGATTGTGGCATAGCCATCCCCCCTGGGGGGTGATTTCTCGCTTTCTATCTCTCTGTCTCTCTCTGTCTTTCTGGCAAGCACACATGCCCTATAGCAAAAACCTCTCCAAAACAAACAAACAAACTAACTAACAAACTAACTAACTGTATGTATTAATCTATTCTATTGATATCTGAATGCCTAATGCACTGCCAGCATACTAGGTGAACAAAAGAGACATGTGCACCTAACTTATGGAATTTGCAGGTTATGGAGGGAGATAGAGTTTAGTTAAATATACTTGAAAATAAATGTGTGAAAATGTGATAGGAACTTTGTAGGAAAAAAAAGATGCTATACCACAAAAGAGAACAAAAGAGTGGGGTCAGCATGTGGCAGTGGTTAAGGTGCTGAACTCCCACATGGCAGACTGTGATTTGAGTCCTGAATCCAACAGCTTGAAAAATCACGCCAGGCAAGTGTGCGTGCATGCCCAAAATTCTGAGAGGAGAATGGAGGAGAAGGGATTGTGGTATGGTCATCCTCCCCGGGGGGTGATTTCTCACTTTCCTTCTCCGTATCTCTCGTCTCTCTCTGGTGAGCTCACACACCCTATGTTAAAACCTAAAAACAAGAAAGAACACAAAAGAAAAAAAAGAGAACAAAAGGAAGAAGCATCACTCAGATCAATTAGGCGAGGAGGGGCCTCTTTGAAAAAGTAAAATTTTAGCTGTGACCAGATAGGCATTGGCTAAGCAAAGTGGTAGGGAAAAGAGTTTATAGTAGGAAAGAGACATTTGTACCGTTGGTGTGAGAAGCCACTTCATGGACACTGTTGGAATATGAATGCTTGGAGAGACGGTCAGGACTGGTTTGTTCTAAGTGCTGTAGGAAGTGTCTGAAAGGCTTTAAGCCTGGCAGTGGCATCCATTGTTATATCTTAGAAGGCACAATAGCAATGTTTTTTTTTTTATTTTTAAGAGAGATTTTTTTTTTTGAAGAGGTTTTTGCTATAGGGTGTGTGCGCTCGCCAGACAGACAGAGAGAGACAGAGAGACAGAAAGCAAGAAATCACCCCCCAGGGGGGATGGCCACACCGCAATCCCTTCTCCATTCTCCTCTTGGGCTCTTGGGCACACACGCACACGCGCCCGGCGTGAGTTTTAAGCCACTACCCACCCCCAACCCCAGGGAGGATGGCCACACTGTCCCTTCTCCTCCATTCTCCTCTCAGGATTTTGGGCACGCATGAACATGCACCCAGCATGAGTTTTAAGTCTCCAAGTCTGGGACTTGAACCATGGTCGAGTGTGTGGGAGTCTCAGCAACCTAACCACTATGCCATCTGCTGGTCCCATAATAGCAATGTTTTGATAAGTGAATTATATTCATCCATTTTCTGGGTATAAGTCTATTGCTGTCCAGTATGAAGAAAGGGTGCTATAGGTTTACAATGGAAATGAGGCAAATGATTGTTGTAGACAGGCAGTTATAATTTGGTGAGGAACACCATCCCCCTTGGTGTTCCTTAGTTTCTCTGTCTGCTACTACTTCTAAAAGGTAAGTAGGTACATGTGGAACTGACAGAATTCCTCTGGACTCTGAGTTCTAGTCTGCTCTTGGATGCTCAGGTTCTGGGCACATAGAGACATGTGGAATTCTGTAGATTCCACAAGGCACGGAATTTGAAAGATGATGGGAATGTAAACCTCTTTATGTGACTGTGGGCAGTGTTGGGGTAGGAGAAGGCAGATAGCAAGATGGAGGTAAGAAGGTTCGGCAGCTTTCAGCAACCCGATTGATTCACCGATTGTCCTGCTGCAGCAATAAACTGGTTTCTCTCACTATCTACTTGTCTCTGTGCCTGAAAGTCTTTTGAAATGCTGAAGTCAAATATGAATTTGGCAAGTAAAATAGTGGAGGAATTTGAGTTTTTAGTCTTTCCTTTTTTGGTATTACAGTGACATTTTAAAAATTCGCACTAAAGTATAATCCTGTGTGGAGACAGATGTTGACCTACATGCTGTAAGAAGGCAGAGGATACGTGCCTTGAAAACAACAGATAGTGACGGTTGTTATCAGGCAACATCGCATTTCATACTCAGCAGAGATTTTTGTGTATTCGAGCAGCTTTTGATAAAGCAGTGTATAGGTTAGTAAATATAGTATTGTTCTTGAATATAATAAAAACTATAATGTCTATTTTAACAGGCCAATAGCAGGATATGCTAACCTGTGTCCAAATATGATCTCTACCCAGCCTCAGGAGTTTATTGGGATGCTGTCCACAGTGAAACATGAGATTATTCACGCCTTGGTAAAGTCTACTGTTCCCTGCTGTTCTTTCCTTCATGTCTTGTTTTTCTGATCATGGTGCTCTCCTTTTGATGAATATACTCAATTTTGAGATTATTTTAATTCTGGGGTCTGGGGCCAGCAGGTGGCATATTGATTAAGGCATTGGACTACCACATGGGTGACTCGGTTCAAGTCCTGGACCCAGCAGCATGTGTGTGTGCGTGCCCAAAATCCCAAGAGGAGATTGGAGGAGAAAGGATTGTGGTGTGGCCATCCCCCCGGAGGGGTGATTTTTCACTTTCACACTCAACTGTCTTTGTCTTTCTAGTGAGCACACATGCCTTACGCCAAAAACCTAAAAAAAAAAAATGTTTATTTTGATTCTTTGAATCTAAAAAATGATTCTTAGATTCACATTTAGTAAAACTTGATTAATTAGGTCTCTTCTAATACAGAATTTAAAAAAAAGAGTTATTTATTTATTTTATTTTATTTGTTGTTATTATTTTTTACTTTGACCAGAGAGAGAAAGAAAGAGAGAAAGGGAAAGTGAGAAAGCAAGCTGCCAGATCCAGGACTCAAACCATTGGCAACTATATGGAAGTCCAGTCCCTTAACCACTATGCCACCTACAGGACCCCAGTGTTTTATGTCTTAAAAAAAAAACCCAAAACCTCCAGAAGATAATATGGCAAGGCTAACATTTTAAGTTCTCCTAAAGCACGTGTAGGATACATAAATTTCCATTACATTACTTTTTAAAAATGTTTTTATGTATTTGGATTATTTCTTTTTTTTTATGAACAACTTTCCTTCCTCATTAATTTATTTATAAATTCTTTTATTTAACTATTTATTTATTTTAATTTGATCAGAGGCACAGAGTGAGAGAGAGAGAAAGAGAGAGGGAAAGTGAGAAAGGAATCCACCAGGTCTGGGACTCGAGCTGCAGTTGGCCATGTGGGAGTCCAGTCCCCTTAACCACCACGCCTCCTGCAGGCCCCTATTTGAATTATTTCTTAAAAAGCTAAGTAATTTTAAAGGTTAATATGAGCCTCAAAAACCCTTCCAGGGTGGCCCTGCTGGTGTGGTTGAGGGAACTGGATCCCACATAACCTACTGCGTAGTCTGAGTTCCTCACCCAGCAACTTGAAAAACACCCATGTGAGACCAGCAGTTAGCGTAATGGCTATGTCGCTGGACTCCCATATAGTCAACCACAGTTCAAGTCCCAGACCCGGTGGCTTAAACTCACACCAGGCGCTTGTGCATGTGTGCCCAAGATCCCGAGAAGAGAAGGGATTGCGGCATGGCCATCCTCCCTGGGGGGTGATTTCTCACTTTCTGTCTCTCTTGTCTCTCTTTGTCTGTCTGGCGAGCACATGTGCCCTATAGGAAAAAACCTCTACAAAAAAAAAAAAAGAAAATTAAAAAACAAAAAAAACAAAGAAACCCCAAACACCCATGTGGGTGTACTGTGTGCCCTAAGGCCCTAGAGGAGAATGCAGCAGGGATTGTGGTGTAGCCCTCCTTCCTGGGGGGTGATTTCTTACTTTCTCTCTGTCCCTCTCCCTCTCTCCAGCAAGTGCACACACCTTAAAACAAAATTTAAAACCAACAAGCAATGACAGAAAAAAAAAAAAAACCCTCAAGGCTAAATGTTACACTCACAGATGCTACCGTCAAGTTATATGTGCTCATAGCTGTCAATCACAGTCATCCACGATATTCCTAATACTAGATGGACCTTATGAGTGCTTAGAAAAAATTTCAGATTAATTAGGTGACAAAATAAGTGCATATAAATATTGCAAAGATGGAGCCAGCAGGTGCATGATGGTTAAGGCACTGGATCCCACATGGCTCACTCCACAGTTTGAGTCCTGGACCTAGCGACCTGAAAAATACTGGGCACACTTGTGCGTGTCCAAAATCTTGAGAGGAGAGTGGAGAAGAAGGGATTTTGGTGTGCCATACCGCCTGGTGGGGGCTGATTTCTCCCTTTCTGTCTCTGTCTTCCTGGTGAGTACATGCACCCTATAGATAACATCTCTCTTAAAAAAAAAAAACACAAAAAACTTTGTAATATTTGTAGTATGGATGACTTTATCCATTACCTTGCTACCAAAGAATCATAGCTAACTTTTCTTAGTTTTTTTTTTTTTTTGCTATAGGGTATGTGTGCTCACCAGTGAGAGATAGAGAGAAAGTAAGAAGCCACTCCCCAGAGGGGATGGCTACACCACAATCCCAATCCCTTTTCCTCCATTCTCCTTGGAGGAGTTTGGATACACATACATGCACACACGTCCAGCGTGATTTTCAAGCCACTGGGTCCAGGACTTGAACTGCAGTTAGCTAGGTGGAAGTCCAGCACCCTACTCATCATACTACCTACTGGTTTACATAGATAGGTATGTTTCCAGTCTAATATGCATGAACACACACACACACACACACACCTTTCCCGATCTTTTCTTTATTGTGTGTATGTATGTATACAAATTTTTACAAGTGTCTTAGGAGTACATTTGACTCCCAGCTCCATACCCTGCATGATATTGTTGATGGTTTTCTTTTTTCAAAACATTTATCTATGTCTATCTGTCATCTGTCTATTGTGATTGTGTTGTGATTTTCAAGCTGCTGGGTCCAGGACTGGAACTATAGTTAGCTATATGGGAATCTACTTATTTTATCTGTTCTATTTTAACCACCACACCACCTGCTGGCCCCTTGTTAATGATTTTCAATAGCAGTATTCCCTAGGTAACTGGAAAGTCAGTAAATTCAAGTGAAGAGAGCAATTATGATTAGCACATCTAACAACCGTCTTTGTTATCATTACACTTTACGCCTTAGATTTTCTTTTGAAATACAATAACATTCATATAAGGTTTTCCTCCCTTAAAGTTCTTAGATTTATGAATAAAAGACACTAGAAGGGATTTGGAAACCATAGTTACGGCAGAGCCTGGGCTACTGCTTCTGGTAGCCGTGGATATCCTTGGAGGAAAGAAGTAACAAAGAGACTGACTTATCTTCTCAAAATTAGGGGAAACCAAAGTGTTAACTAAATAATTACTCTTTTTTTTTTTTTTTTTAATGAGAGAAAGAGAGAGAGGGAACAGCAGATGGCATTAAGGATACATTGCTGGACTCCCATGTAGCCAACTACGGTTCAAGTCCAGGACCCGGGGATTTAGAACTCACGCTGAGTGTGTGTGCATGCATGCCCAAAATCCCGAGAGGAGGGCGGAGGAGAAGGAATTGTGGTATGGCCTTCCTCCCCTGGGAAGTGATTTCTCACTTTCTCCACTGAGCGCACGTGCCCTATAGCAAAAATCTCTCAAAAAATAGACAGAAAGACAGACACTGCCAACAGGGTTTTTATGCCATGATCCTCCTGAGTCTCAGCCAGCCTGGAATTTGGGCATGTGTATACATGCCCCATGTGCCCAGGAAGGTCTTGGGATGCAATCCTAGGACCTTTTTCATGTGGGTCCAGTTGAATTATCACTGCACCACCACCTGAATGCTCTTGCTTTTTGTAAGTATTTGAACTCTACGTAGCAATGTATATCTTCACAGTGATTTTTAAAATAATGCTTTTTATTTTTTTATTTTATTTATTTGTTCATTTATTTTTGACAGAGAGAGACACACACACACACACACACACACACACAGAGAAAGAGAGAGAGAGACAGAGAGAGAGAGGATGTGAGAAAGCAAGCTAGAGATAATAACATAGACCTAAAATTAGGAGTTTTAAGGAATACGAATTGTTGCAGTGGTGTCAAGAGTCAGTTAACTTGTGGACCAGAGGTGGCGTGGTGGTTAAAGCACTGGACACTCCTACATGGCTGACCATGGTTTGAGTCCCAGACCTGGTGGTCAGCCATGTGGGAGTGTTCAGTGCCTTAACCACCATGCCACCTGCTGGCCCCCTCCACAGTAATTTTTAATTAAGTTTATTTATTTTATTTTAAGCAATAAAATATTTTAAACAGTGTACTGAGTTTCATAACTAACTGCATAGCCAATTTCATATATTTCTTCTGTCCTTTCAACTCATGCAGCAACCAGAAATGATGCTCGATGTGTTCTCAAACAAGGAGGAAGACCATAATGGCTTTAAAAAGCAGACATATGGAAACATTTAAAATACATGTTAATACATTGTTTTTAAGTTCTAATGGCATCTGAAAGTATCATTTTAATGCAGTAATTGATGTTTATAATATTTATACTGGCTGTAGTTTTAAAATACATAGTGCATTTTGGAAGTTTTAGTTAAAAATGTTTACCTTGGGGCCAGGCAGTGGTGCAGTAATAACATCACTGGTCCCATGGAAGAGGTCTCGGGTCTGCATCCTGGCATTTCCTTGAGCAAGCCAGGCAGGTTCATGCCCATAATCCCACTGGCTGAAGCTCGGGAGGATCACAGTGGGAAGACCCTGCTTGGGATACAGGTTTTGGTCTCTCTCATGGAAGAAATGAATAAAACTATAAAAACATGTTTACTGAGCCAGCAGGTACCATGGAGGTTAAAGGGACTGCATCCCACATGGCCAATTCCATGGTTCAAGTCTCAGTCCCAGAGGCTAGAATATCACTCCGGATGTGTGTGTGTTCCTGACCAAAATCTTTAGAGGTGAATGGAGAAGGGATTGCAGTATGGCCATACCCCTATTGGGGGTGATTTCTTACTTTCCCTCCCTCCCTCCCTCCCTCCCTCTTTCTCTCTCTGTGTGTGTGTGTGTGTGTGTGTGTGTGTCTCCGGCAAGCACACACTCCCTATAACAAAAACTTAACTTTTTTTTTACCTCAAGTAATTAGAATTTAAAATTCATAAATATGGCACACTTAATTATTACCCAGTTCCACTGTATGAGAAGTTCCTGTACAAGTTTTTTTTTGTTTGTTTTTTAGAGAGTTTTGCTTTAGGGTGTGTGCACTCATTGGAAGGACAGAGAGACAGAAAGTGAGAATCACCCCCTGGGGAAATGACCACGCTATAGTCCTTTCTCCATTCTCCTCTTGGGATCTTGGACTTGCATGCACGCACGCCCAGCGTGAATCTGAAAACTCCGGGTCTAGGACTCAAACCATGGTGTCCAGCGACGTAACTGTTACACCATCTGCTGGTCCCTATGTACAAGTATTGACGTGGCACTTTTAAGTGCTTTCTTGCTAGCAGGCATGGTAAGGCATGTTAAGATGTGATCAAACCTGATATTTTTCTCTAAAACATTTTAAACTTTGTCTTTTAGGGTTTCTCTGCTGGGCTGTTTGCCTTCTACCATGATAAAGATGGAAATCCACTAACTTCAAGATTTGCAGATGGTCTGCCACCTTTTAATTACAGGTATTAGTCATTTTTCTTCTTGCTCCTCCATTTTATGATGGTGTGTGCACTAAATCCCGAGAAGAGAAATGAAGCAGGGATTGTGGCATCGCCATCCCTCTTGTGTCCTGCCTTCTCACTTTTCCTTTCTCTCCCTCTCTGTCTCCAGTGAGCATGTATGCCCTCTAGCAAAAAAAAAAAAAGTGGTAGATCACATTCTCATCAGGAATGTATAAGTGCTTTTGTTACCACCTTACCAGTACTGGATATTGTAGATCACTTTTTAAAGCTGTTTTGATAAATAGAACATGGTATCCCATTGTTATTCTTCCAGGACTATTAGTGAGGTTTTGGCCATTTGCATTTTCTCTTTATAAACTGCCTTGTTTTCTCTGTCCAGTCTTTTAGTTTTCTTTCTAAAGAATTATTTATTTAATTTAATTTGCTTTTCTTTTTTTATAATTTGACCATAGAGAGACAGAGAGAAAGAGAGGGAAATTGAGAAAGCAAGCCAATGGTTCTGGGACTTGAACCGTGGTCAAGTCCAACACCTTTAACCACTGTGCTACCTGTTGGCCTCTCTATTTTATTTTTTTTTTTTTTAAGAATTATTTAGGGCCAGCAAGTGGCATGGTGGTTAAGGTGCTGGACATTCCCACATGGCTGACCATGATTTGAGTCCTGGACCTGGCAACTTGCTTTCTCACTTTCCCTCTCTCTCTCTTTTTCTGTACCTCTCTTGGTCAAATGAAAACAAACAAACAAACAAATAAATAAATAAAATTATTGCTGTTATCTCTCTCTCTCTTTTTTTTTTTTTTTTGGAGAGGTTTTTGCTATAAGGTGCATGCGCTCGCCAGAAAGACAGAGACAGAAGGCAAGAAATCACCCTCCAGGAGGGATGGACATGCCACAATCCCTTCTCCTTCATACTCCTCTTGGGATCTTGGGCACGCATGCACATGTGCCTAGCGCGAGTTTAAGGCACCAGGTCCGGGACTCGAACCGTGGTCATCTACACAGGAGTCCAGCGACATAGCCATTATGCCAGTTGCTGGTCCACACTATTATCTTTTTTTAAAGATTTTTTTTTTCAGAGGTTTCCGTTATAGGGTGCGTGTGCTTGCCAGAAAGAGAGAGAGACAGACAGACAGAAAGCTAGAAATCATGCCCCCAGGAGGGATGGCTACTCTGCAATCCCTTCTCCTCCAGTCTCCTCTCAGATCTTGGGCATGCACACACACACACCCAGCATGAATTAAGGCCACTGGGTCTGGAACTCGAACCGTGGTCAACTACATGAAAGTCGACTAGCAACATAGCCATTACACCAACTGCTGGTCCCTAAAGAATTATTTTACTTAACTTTATTTAGTTAGTAAGTTATTTTTTAATTTGACCGGAGAGAGGCAGAGTGAGAGACAGGGTGGGTGGGGTGGTGGTGAGTGAAAAGCTAGCTGCTAGGTCCAGGACTCAAACTGTGGTCGGCCATGTGGGAGTCCAGCACCTCTAACTACCATGCCGCCTGCTGGTCCCATTATTATCTTTTAATTTGCTACAGGTCATGTGTGCTCACGAGAGCGTGAGAGGGAGAGAGAGAGAGAGAGGAAAATTGAGAAAGCAAGCCACCCGGTCTGAGACTTGAACCCTGTTTGGCATTGTGAGAATCTAGCATCCTAACCATCATGCCATCTGATCCCTCTTTTTTTAAAAAAATTAATTAGTTAATTAATTATTTTTGGAGAGGTTTTTGCTATAGGGTGCGTGTGCTCGCCAGAAAGACAGACAGAGAGAGAGAGATAGAAAGCAAGAAATCACTCCCCGGGGGGATGGCCATGCCGTAATCCCTTCTCCATTTTCCTCCCGGGATCTTGGGCACACACGCACATGCGCCCGGCGTGAGTCTAAGCCACCGGGTCTGGGACTTGAACTGCGGTCAGTTACATGGGAATTCAGCGACTGCTGATCCACCTTTTTTTTTTTTTTTTTTTTTTTTTTTAAGGTTATTTCTTTCTTCCATGAGTGAGAGAGACAGAGAGAGACACACCCCAAACAGGGTTCCAATGCTACAACCCACCCCTAGCTTTCAGCTAGTCTTGACTCATGGGCAGTGTGTACCTGGCACACTGAGGGAATCTCAGGACTTGAACTGAAAACTTTCTCACATGGGATTGTGTCACAGAATCATCACGTTCTACCTATTTTACCAACCAGCTTCTAGTATTCTTTTTCTTTTTTTTAAATTTGCTACAGGGCTCATACACTTGCCAGAGAGAGGGAAAGTGAAAAAGCAACCTCCAGAGGGGATGTCCATGACATAACCCCTTTTCTTGGGATATTAGGCACACATACATGTGCCTGTTGTATTCCTCAAATCGCCACACCTCGGACTCAAACCACGCAGTAGGCCATGTGGGACCCAGCTACACTAACTACCATACCAACTGGCTAGCCCCCAAGTTTTCCTTTTTCTGATCACTTTATAAGAATTTTTTATGGGGCCAACATTTGGCGTAATAGCTATGTCACTGGACTACGATGTAATCAGCTGTGGTTCGAGTCCTGGACCTGGTGGCTTAAAACTCATGCTGGGCGCGTGTGCATGCATGCCCAAGATCCTCAGAGGAGAATGGAGGAGGAGGGATTGTGGCATGGCCATCCACCCTGGGGAGTGATTTTTTGCTTTCTATCTCTCTGTTTCTCTCTGTCTTTCTGGCTAGTGCACATACCCTATAGCAAAACCCATCCAAAAAACAAATAATTTTTTATAAATTAGGGATATTGATCATTTTCCATATTTGTTGCAAATATTTTTCCTAATTAGTTTACCTTTTTATTATATTTTTGCCATATATAAAAGTCGTTTTATTTTTTAAGTTTATTTTTATCTTATTCACATTAGCATGTGCACGTGTGTCAGGTAAAAGAAAGAGAAGCAGCCTTAGCAGGGTTTCCTCACGCTGCAGTTTCCTTTTCTCACCCCCAGCCATCGGAGTATTGGGCATGCGTGTGTATTTTCAAGCCCAACTCTGTGTCCTTCAGTTGCTATGTGGCTTCCAGCATGGGTACTTCAGTTTAGTATCAAATGGGAATCAGGGTAGGCCAGGTTTTAGATTTTATGTCATTAAATTTCTCCGCTTTTATTTTATTATGTAAGAAGGTTTCTGCTCTCCAAATATTATAAAAATATTCAGCTAAATTTATCCCAGTTAAATTATAACTAGATTTTTAAGTATTCATCATTTTAATTCATTTGGAATGTACTTTCTTTTTTTAATTTTATTTTTTAATTTGCTAAAGAGTGTGCACACTTGCCAGAGAGAAAAATCAGAGACAGGGAGAGGAAGAAAGTACTCCCCAGGGGAGATGGCTGCACCACAGTCCTTTCTTCTCCATTTTCATCTTGGGATTTGGGCAAGCATGCACACACATCCAGAATGTTTTTTCCACATGTGGGAGCCAGCTGCCACATACTGGCCTCTGGAATATCCTTTCAATTCATATACTTTGCGGTTCTTTCGTAAGGTCCATACATGTTTATAATTGCTACACTTTCTGATGGACTGGCCCTTTTGTTGTTATTAAATGCCTTTCTTTGTCTTTAGTAGCTGTTTTTTAAAGTTTATTCATGATAGTGAGTATATGTAGGAGAGGGGAGAGAGGGAGAGATGAGAGAAGTACCCCAGCAGGGCGGTCACACAGGGATCCCTTTCCTTCAGCTGTGCCGCTTCTCGGGGTCTTGGACATGGGGTTGTACACCCAGTATGTGCCACCTCAGCCGGGCTGGGATTCTGAACCTGTGGCCAGCCCTGTGGCTTCTAGCACCACAGTTTGTATGCTACGCACTGGACCTCCAGGAACAACCTTAGTCTTAAAGTCTGTTTTTTCTGGTGTTAGTATAGCTGCTCCAGCCCTCTTTTTGAATATTATTTACATAGCACAGGATGAACATTCCTTAACTGAAACACTTTGGACCAGAAGTGTTTTGGATTTTGAAACTGGGGCGGTGGGGGGGTGAGGTTGTAATATTTGCATATAGATAATGAAATATCTTGGGAATGGATCCCAAGTCTAAACACAAATTACATTTTGTATATGTGTTATACACATAGCCCGAAGTTCATTTTACAAAAAATTTTTTTTGGAGAGGTTTATCGCTATAGAGTGCGTGTGCTCTCCAGACAGACAGAGACAGAGAGACAGAAAACGAGAAGTCGCCCCCCACGGGGGATGGTCACACCGCAATCCCTTCTCCTCCATTCTCCTCTCGGGATCTTGGGCATGCACGCACACGCGCCCGGCGTGAGTTTTAAGCCACTGGGTCCGGGACGTGAACCGCGGTTGACTACATGGGAGTCCAGTGACATAGCCATTACGCTAACTGCTGATCCCCTCAAAATATTTTTGTATTGGGACATTTTGACTGTTCATTACATGAGGTCAGATGCGGAATTTTCCACTGTGGCATAACATGACTGTTCAGGAAGTTTTGAGTTTAGGGCATTTTGGATTTCAAATTTCAGATTTGGGATGCTCAACCTGTAGATCTCTAATCCCTTTACTTTCCATATATTTGTATCTTTGAGTCTAAACTATGTAGCTGGATCATGTTTTCCATTTTGCAGGTCAGCTCTATTCTGCTCCTTTCAGTGACTGCCAGTTACTGGTTTTCACCGTGTTGTGTGGTGTTTCTAAGGCTGCTGTGAAGCTAGAGAGAGGAAAGCATCATAAAGCTTACTGTTCTTACTAAGATTCATCCAGTTTTCCCGAATAAATGCTTCCTAGGTTGTTACAAGCCTTTGGTTAATTTCTAAAAATCATCCAGCTCTAAAAAAGTTTATTTTGCCAATTTGGCTAGTTTTCTCATTGCTTTCATGGAGACTTTTTTATTTTGTTTTGTTTTGTTTTGAGATGTTTTTGCCATAGGGTGCGTGCGCTCTCCAGACAGACAGACAGAGACAGAGAGATAGAAAGCAAGAAATCACCTCCCAGGGGGGATGGCCATGCCACAGTCCCTTCTCCTCCATTCTCCTCTCGGGATCTTGGGCACTCACGCACACATGCCTGGCGTGAATTTTTTAAGCCACCAAGTCTGGGACTCGAACCGCAGTCGACCACATGGGAGTCCAGTGACATAGCCATTACGCTAAGTGCTGGTCCCTCATGGAGACTTTTCAGAGAACATTATACTGTCATTTAAAAAAAAATATTTTATTTATTTATTTATTGAAAGGTTTTTGCTATAGGGTTTGTGCGCTTGCCAGAAAGACAGAGAGAGACAGAGAGATAGAAAGTGAGAAATCACCCCCCGGGGGGATGGCCACGCTGAAATCCCTTCTCCTCCATTCTCCTCTCGGGATCTTGGGCGTGCACACACATGTGCCCAGCGTGAGTTTAAGTCACTGGGTCCAGGACTTGAACCGTGGTCAACTACATGGGAGTCCAGCAACATAGCCATTAAGCCAACTGCTGGTCCCTATTTATTTATTTATTTTTGTTTAATTTGCTATAGGACATGTGCGGTCCCCAGAGAGAGACAGAGAAGAACTGAGAAAGTAAGCTGCCAGGTGTGGGAGTCGAACCACAGTCAGCTATGTGGGAGTCCAGCACCTTAACCACCATGTCACCTGCCAGCCCCTACACTGCCATTTTTGCTGATTTCTTTCTGGAGTAAATCTATTTTTGTATATGGCATGAAATAGAGATTTAGCTATATTTTCAAATGGATAATATTTACTTTTCCACTGAATTAAATATGGCATAGTTTTTATTAAGTTTTGTTTTTTGTTTTTAGTTTTTTTTTTTTGGAGATTTTCACTATAGGGCATGTGCACTTGCCCAAGAGATAGAAAGTAAGAAATCACCCCCCAGGGAAGATGACCATGCCACAATCCATTCTCCTCCATTTCTCTTCTTGGGATTTTGGGCTCGCATGCACACGTGCTCGGCATGAGTTAAACTCCTGGGTCCAGGACTTGAGCTGCAGTAACTACATGAGAGTCCACCAACATAAGCATTATACCAACTACTGGCCCCAAGATTTTTTTTTGGAGAAGTTTTCGCTATAGGGCGTATGGGCCTGCCAGAAAGACAGAGAAACACAGAGAAAGTTAGAAATCACCCCCCAGGTGGGATGGCCACGCCGCAATCCCTTCTCCTCCATTCTCCTCTCGGGATCTTGGGCACACACGCACGCACACGCGCCCAGCATGTGTTTAAGCCGCCAGATCTGGGATTCGAACTGCGGTCAACTACATGGGAGTCCAGCGGCATAGCCATTATGCTAACTGCTGGTCCTAGATTTTTGTATTTTTAGAATCATTTTACTTGACTTTATTTTATGTATTTATTTATTTATTTTAATTTGTCCAGAGAGGAACAGAGTGCGAGAGAGAGAGAGAGAAAGTAAGAAAGCAAGCTGCCAGCTCTGGGACTCAAGCCACTGTTAGCCATGTGGGAGTCCCACATCCTTAACCACCATGCCACCTGCTGGCCCCTGTTTTTTGTTTTGTATGCTCAGATATGTTTTTGGACTTGCTTCTGTTTTATCTATCAAAAAAAAATTTTTTTTTTTAAAGCCCTGCCTGTGACACAGCTGGCAGTTTTATAGGTTACAGAGCTAAAAAACACATGCCCACCAGGGTTCCAGTTTCTGGCCCAGCTGGCCTGAAAATATGCTAGACACATATGTGCATGCCCAGGCTCCTGGCAGGCTGGGAGCAGGAGGAAGGGGATTGTGACCAGCCTTGTGGAGGGCTCTTCTCTCCCTTTCTCTGTCTCACACTCATAAGCACTCTACCATGAATTAAAAACGCAAATTGTGTAAAGGAAGTAATTCATTGTTATCAAGTATTAGCTATGTGAACTTGAGTACGTCACCTCATCTCTCTAAGTGTCTGTCTTTTTATCTTCAAAATAGGAGTTATGATCTCAGGGTGGTCGAAAATATTAAATTAGAGAATGTTTCTTTAGTGCTTTGTATGGTCTTGGTACATAGTCAAATTTCAAACATGTTAATTTCATATTGATGTTTATATAAACACATTTAAAGTCTTGGTAAATTTAAAAAAATGACTTTTTATTCCATTATTACAGTCTTGGACTATATCAATGGAGTGATAAAGTAGTTCGAAAAGTGGAGAGATTATGGGATGTTCGAGATAATAAGATAGTTCGCCACACCGTGTATCTCCTAGTAACACCTCGCGTTGTTGTAAGTATTCTGAACTTCATGTCTTGGGAGGCAGGGACCCTTCCTTCACTGTGGGCCTTTCTTTACCAGTCACTCTTTACTAATCACTATTTAGGATCTTATGATTAAAGCTTAGAGCCTATATTAGGAAAAGTAGCATAAAGACAGTATAATAAAGCTTCAAGCCAAAGAAACCTGAGAAATTGGAAAATTTGCAATGATACTCCTAGCCCCCATCCTACCCACTGCTTTAAGTCAGTGCCTTCTCTGTTGTGGTACCTCTTTTTTTTCTTTTCTTTTCTTTCTTTCTTTAAGAATTATTTTATTTAGCTTTATTTATTTATTTATTTCAATTTTACCAGAGAGGAAGAGAGAAAGAGAAGGTAAGTGAGAAGCAAGCCACCAAGTCTGGGACTCGAACTGTGGTCAGCCATGTGGGAGTCCAGTGCCCTTAACCTCCACACCACCTGCCAGCCCATCTCGTAGTACCTCTTCAGAATCACTGGTACTTGAATAAAATTAAATAAATAATAATAATTTTTTTTTTAAAAAAGGGGGATCAGCAGGTGGCATGGTGGTTAAGGCACTGGACACTGCCACATGGCCGACTGCGGTTTGAATACCGGACCTGGTGGCTTGCTTTCTCACTTTCCCTCTCTTTCTATCTCTGTCTCTCTCTGGTCAAATTAAAATAAATGAATGAATAAATATAATTTAATAGATAATTATTTTTAAAAAAAAAGAATCACTGCTACTATATCTATAACTGATGATTATTTACTGGGGTCTGTATCAGTCAAGGTTTTCCACAGAAATACTATCAGAGGATGAATTTGTGTGTGTGTATGTAGAGAGAGAGATTTCCTTTAAGGCATTGACCCACACAGCTACAGAGGCTTGGCAAGTCCAAATCTCAGGCTAGAGACTCAAAGACGAGTTGCAGGGCCAGCAGATGGTGTAGTGGTTAAAGCACTGGAGTCTAATGTGGCTGACGGTGGTTCGAGGCCTGGATCCAGTGGATTGAAACTCATGTTGGGTATGTGTGCGTGCATGCTCAAAATCCTGAGAGAAGAATGGAGAAATTGTGATGTGGCCATCTCCGCTAGGGGGCTTCTTTTTCACTTTCTGTCTCTCTGGCAGGCACACATCCTGTAGCAGAAATCTCTCAATAAACAGAAGAGTTGCAGTTTGGGAAAAAAGGCAGAATTGCTTCCTACTTTTGGTTCTGTTTAAGGCTTCAGCTGATTAGATGGGCCCACCTACATTAAGGAGGATAATCTGCTCAAATCCACTGATTTAATATGAATTGCAGACTGGCCCTGTGGCTAGAGGTTAAGGGAGCTATATCCCCTATGGCCAACTGCAGTTTGAGTCCTGACCCCGTGGGCTTGAAACACACTGTGGACATACGTGCGTGTGTGCGCAGAGTCCTGACGAGACTGAAAGGTGAAGGGAGAGGGATTGCAGCGTGACCACACCCCGTCGTGGGGTGCTTTCTTCTCTCTCTGGCAAGTGCATGCCCTCTGGCAATTTACATAAACAGATACTATAGGTAGATAGTTATCCCATTAAAAACTGCACTCACAGCGGGACCAGCAGATGGCATAATGGTTATGTCATAGGACTCCCAAGTAGTCAACCATGGTTCCAGTCCCAGACCAGGTGGCTTAAAACTTGCACAGGGTGCATGTGAGTTCGTGACCAAGATCCCAAGAGGAGAATGGAGAATAAGGGATTGCAGCATGGCCATTCTGCCTGGGGATGTGATTTATCACATTCTGTCTCTCTGTCTCTGTCTCTCCAGTGAACACATGTGCCCTATAGAAAAAATCTCTTTTAAAAAGAAAATGTACTGGGGCCAGCAGGAGGTGTGGTGGATAAGGGCGCTGGATTCCCACATGGGCGACCATGGTTCAAGTCCTGGACCTGGTGGCTTGCTTTCTCGCTTTCCCTTTCTCTCTCTCTCTTTCTGGTGGTCAAATAAAAAAATCGAACAATAACAAATGGAATTAAATAAATAATTCTTAAGGGGGAAAAAAATGTACTCACAGAAATATCCAGACTAATGTTTGACCAAATATCTAAGCACCATGGTTCAACCAAGTTGACTCATAATGTTAACCATTACAGGGTACCTTTTACCCTTTATTTAATTTAAAAAGCTATTTTCCCTTTCTGCTTCCTTGAGGACACACAGCACTCTGCTTTCTTATTAGAATGATTTCTTAAGGGGCCAGCAGGTAGTGTGGTGGTTAAGGGCTCTGGACTCCCACATGGCTGACTACAGTCTGAGTCCCTATCCTGGTGGCTTGTCTTCTTACTTTCCCTCCCTCTCTCACACTCTGTCCCTCTCTGGTCAAATTAAAATAAATAAATGAATAAAATAAATAAAAATAATTAAAATGATTAAAATAATGATAATTCTTTTAAAAATTATTATTTTTTTTTTGAGAGGTTTTTTCTATAGGGCACATGCACTCACCAGACAGACAGAGACATACAGAAAGCGAGAAATCACCCCCCGGGGGTGATTCCCTTGTCCTCCGTTCTCCTCTCGGGATCTTGGACACGCACGCACACATGACTGGCATGAGTTTAAGCTGCTAGATCTGGAATTTGAACCGCGGTCGACTATATGGGAGTCCAGCGACATAGCCATTACACCATCTGCTGGTCCCTCACCTAAGTAACTCTTTACTGTCTATTATATGCTTGTGATAAAGAGTTCATCATTTCTTTTTTTTTTTTTTTTTTTATTGGAGAGGTTTTTGCTATAGGGTGCATGCGCTTGCCAGACAGACAGAGAGAGACAGAGAGACAGAAAGCGAGAAATCACCCCCCAGGGGGGATGGTCACGCCGCAATCCCTTCTCCTCCATTCTCCTCTCGGGATCTTGGGCACGTACGTACACGCACCTGGCGTGAGTTTAAGCCACCAGGTCCGGGACTCGAACCGCGGTCGACTACATGGGAGTCTAGCAACACAGCCATTATGCTAACTGCTGGTCCCAAGAGTTCGTCATTTCTTATACTACTATTAAGGAGTTTATCTTTGTTTCTGATTTTTAGGATGAAGCACGAAAGCATTTCAACTGTCCGGTTCTGGAGGGAATGGAACTTGAAAATCAAGGCGGCATGGGCACTGAGCTCAACCATTGGGAAAAGCGGCTTCTGGAGGTCAGGTTATTTTTACATTTTCCTAAGCTATTTTTATTTAATAAAATGAATTCATACTCATGGGAAAAGTTATTCAAACAGATCATAAAGTGAAATAACTTTTTTAAGGCTTTTACCATAGGGTGTGTATGCTCACCAGGGAGAGACAGAGAAGGAAAGTGAGAAATCAGCCCCCAGGGGGGATGATCATGCTACAGTCCCTTCTCCATTTTCCTTCTGGGATTTTAGACATGTATGCACATGTGCCTACAGTGGTTTTCAAGCCACCAGGTCTGGGACTCGAACCATGGTCGGCCATGTGGGAGTCTAGCTCCTTAATCACTATGCCATCTGCTTGCCCTAATAAAATAATTTTTCAGGTCTCTTTTCCCCTTTATCTTTCTAGACCCACTCTCCAGATATAATCACTATTTGAGTTTTTGTACATCCTTCTGTAAGTGCTTTTATGTTATGTATGTATAAACACACACATACACACAAAGTATGTAAGTATTTTTGTATGGGTATGTATACGTACTCTTTTTTTCTTTTTTTTGAGAGAGAGATTTTTCCTGTAGGGCGTGTGCACTTGTCAGAGAGACAGAGAGAGACAAAGCAAAAAATCACTCCTCTCCACCCCTCAGAGAGGATGACCATGCCATAGTCCCTTCTTTATTCTCCTCTTGGGATTTTGGGCACCCATGCACAGGTGCCTGGTTTGAGTTGTTTTTTTTTTTTTTGGAGAGATTTTCACTGTAGGGCGCGTGCGCTCGCCAGACAGACAAGAGAGAGACATAGAGACAGAAAGCGAGAAATCACCCCCCGGGGGGATGGTCACGCCGCAATCCCTTCTCCTCCATTCTCCTCTTGGGATCTTGGGCACGCACGCACACGCGCCCGGCGTGAGTTTTAAGCCACCGGGTCCAGGACATGAACCGCGGTCGACTACATGGGAGTCCAGCGACATAGCCATTACGCTAACTGCTGGTTCCCTATGCCCGGTATGAGTTTTAAACTGCTGAGTCCAGAACTCGAACTGTGGTCAAATACATAGGAGTCCAGCGACATAACCATTATGCCAGCTGTTGGTCCTCACATACTCATTTATAAAATGAGTTCAGAAATTTCTACAATTTTTTTTCACTTACACGGTATATCGTAGGTATCTTTCCAAAGCAGATCAGATGCTTCTGTTTTAATATAACATGTGCTTTCCTAAAAACTGCTTTCTTCAAAATTAAACACTAGCAATAATAAGGCCTCTGTGAGAAACAAGTAACCAGAGCACTGCCAAAAGGGTGTCAAGGCTGGGAAGCAAATCCTTGCTTTAGCAGAAGAGACTGCATTCTTGTAGCTCTCACTTTTTAATAGCTACATAGTATTATATGAATGTAGCATAACAGTCCTGTATTAATGACCAGGTGCTTTGATTTTTTTTGTTGTTGTTAAGAGAGATTTTTGCTATCCTGCTCATGTGATCCCCAGAGAGAGAGAGACAGAAAGTGAGAAATCACCCCCCAAAGGGGCTGGTCACACCACAATTCCTTTACCTTTGTTTTCCTCTTGGGATTTTGGGCATGCAGTCACACATGCCCAGCGTGAGTTTAAGCTGCCGGGTCCAGGACTCGTACCACGGTCAACTACGTGAGAGTCCAGTGCTGTAATCATTATGCCATCTGCTGGTCCCAATTTTTTTGTTTTAAAAAATATTGTCAAGATCAACTTACTTACGTCTGGGATACCTACCAGGGGTGGTGTTTCAACAGGTATTCCTAAGTTCACCTAAACAGTTAAATTAAACACAGGCCACACTGAAGAAATATTTCCTTAGGAGGATACGAGAAAGAATGCACAGCATGCCAGCACGGCAGAGTCGGGTATTTCTCTTGTGCTCCACGCCACAGTCTAGGGGCTGTCGTCTGTGAGTCTCTCCTTCCCCCTCTTGCTCAAGTACGAGAGCACAAGACCATAGCAGGTGGATTCCAGCACCAGCCTGGCTTAGAAGGGCCATGTCCCAGATAGGAACCAGTATCTTTTTTTAACAGTTCCATGGACATAACTTCCAGGTCCCCATAAGGAACATACACATAAGAGTCACTGCACACAGGCAAGTCCCAAGCCGTGTCTTGCCAGCAAGTACTCATGTTCACTTACTGTACATTTACAGTAATTCCAGCTCTGGAGGCATGTCTGGAGGTCTTTATTCCCTTAATTCCTATTATCTACTGACATAGTTGACATTCCATCTTTATTAGCTTTCCAGGGAAGCAGAACTAGAAAGTTAACTCGAGGTCAGAAGGAGACCTGTGTACGTAGACGGAGAAAGGGGCCAGCCATGGTGGTGCAGTGGTAATGCAAGTGCCCTGCAAGCTGGAAACTGTATGGCTAACTGTGGGTTTGGATCCCCCAGGCAGTTTGGAAAGACACCAGACATTGCACACAGGTGCCAAGGATCCGAGGAGCTGCAGGGCTGGGGAAGGGGGTCGCAGCATGATGAGCTCTGTGGCTCTCTGGGGAGCATGCATGTGCTCTCTAGCATTAAAAGAGAGAGAGAGAAAGGGCAAATCCTTAGAAGTGGAATTTTTAGGTCAACATATATATTTTTGTTTTTAGAGATCTATTTAGATAATTAGGTGTTTGCAGCTTACACACATCATGACTAATATTAGTAAAATTATGAAAGAGTAAAATTAATGCTTGTGATGGGACCAGCAGTTAGCGTAATGGCTATGTTGCTGGACTCCCACATAGTCGACCACGGTTCATGTCCTGGATCCGGTGGCTTAAAACTCACGCCAGGCGCATGTGCGTGCGTGCCCAAGATCCCGAGAGGAGAATGGAGGAGAAGGGATTGTGGAGTGGCCATCCCCCCAGGGGGTGATTTCTCGCTTTCTGTCTCTCTGTCTCTCTCTGTCTATCTGGTGAGCACATGCGCCCTATAGCAAAAACCTCTCAAAAAAAAAAAATGCTTGTGATTATCATTCATATCTAGGTAATCACAAAGTAAATAATAGAAACTTTTGGAAGATACATACACTTACTCCTTCGTGGGAATTTCAGGAGTTTTCTGGTTTTTTTTTTCATTTTTTTTTCTTTATTCATGATAGCATACATGTGCAAACACATGGGAATGAGAGAGGAGGGGAGAGAGAGAAAGACACCCCCCACAGGCTCTGGTTATGTCACAGTCTGCTGGACCCTGCAGGCCTGCCTGGCGTGTTCCGGGCTGACCGGCCAGGAATTCGCATGGCTGTTGCTGTATGTGATCAGGCTTCTCGTGAGCAGCACATCACTGTGCCACAGAGCCATCCTAGAACTTCAGTTTCTTTATTTTCCTTAAGAAGTATTTTCAAATGACTCCCTTTAGAAAACTAGATTGGCCGTAAATTAACATTTATGTGCTTTTCAGTCGAAGACCTGAGAGTAATAATTTCATTAACTTCTTCCTTTCTCTAAAGTCCACTTTGTGCCCTTGAACTTCTTTCTTTCTTTCTTTCTTTATTTATTTATTTGGAGAGGATTTTGCTATAGGGCGCATGTGCTTGCCAGACAGACAGAGAGAGACAGAGAGACAGAAAGCGAGAAATCACCCCCCAGGGAGGATGGCCACGCCGCAATCCCTTCTCCTCCATTCTCCTCTCGGGATCTTGGGCATGCACGCACACGCGCCTGGCGTGAGTTTTAAGCCACCAGATCCGGGACACGAAGCACTGTCGACTACGTGGGAGTCCAGCGACATAGCCATTACACTAACTGCTGGTCCCAGCCCTTGAACTTCTTAAAAGATGGTATTAAAATACTTGAGACGATCATCCAGTGTTCAGTGTAAAGGTCTGAAGAATAACAAGAGCTGTCCAAAGATGAAATGATCTCACTTAAGAAACAGCGAAGTCCCCACTATTGGGTAACCTCCTGATAGGGATTTTATAGTGTGAATCAAAATACTGGGTAGATCGTAAACCTTGATGATGTTTTAGGTCCCTCATGTGAATCCTTTGATTTTGTCAGACTTTTTTTACATGGTAGTTTGATTCAATGACCCCAAAGTTAAGGTGGATAAAAATAGTTTTCTATGTAACTCAGTCAAGAACTACTATTCCTCTCTGATACCAAGTTATCTGGGCATCTGTCTCAATCACTCACTCCACTTTGCCTAGAGAGTGTATTTTTACAGTAGTTAGTTTCCATATATACTTATCTTCACTTCGATCACAGAGTTCTAAATATGCACTGCCTGCCGTTCAGGGAAATCATTCACGATGGAGACATTTGAGGCAGAAAATAAATTTCACTTTAAACTTCAGTCTAGTTGACTTAAAGAAGGCTTGTGGGGATCAGCAGTTGGCGTAATGGCTATGTCACTGAACTCCCATGTAGCCGACTGTGGTTCGAGTCTTGGACCTGGTGGCTTAAACTCACACCGGGTGAGTGTGCGTGAGTGGCCAAGATCCCGAGAGGAGAATGAAGGAGAAGGGATTGAGGTGTGGCCATCCCCCCGGACGGTGATTTCTCGCTTTCTGTCTCTATGTCTCTCTCTGTCTGTGTGGCGAGTGCACGTGCCCTATAGCGAAAATCTCTCCAAAAAAATTAAAAAACATATGTCCACATGAACCAAGTTTTATACAGGAATGTTTATAGGAGCATTACTCATAAAAGTCAAATACTAGATACAACTCAAATGTTTCTTTGGAATAAATAAAATGTAGTATTCATATAATGCAAAAATATATAGCTATAAAATGGAATGAAATATTGCTACATGGTCAACATAGATTATATGTGGGGGGAAAAACAGAATTGAAGTGTTACATATTGTAAAATAAAACTACATATTGTATGATTTATATGAATGTCCAAAGGCCAATTTATAGAAACAGAAAAAGCAGATTAGTGGTTGTCCAAAGTTGGAGTGGCCATCCCCCCAGGGGGTGATTTCTCGCTTTCTGTCTCTCTGTCTCTCTCTGTCTATCTGGTGAGCACATGCGCCCTATAGCAAAAACCTCTCAAAAAAAAAAAAAATGCTTGTGATTATCATTCATATCTAGGTAATCACAAAGTAAATAATAGAAACTTTTGGAAGATACATACACTTACTCCTTCGTGGGAATTTCAGGAGTTTTCTGTTTTTTTTTTTTCATTTTTTTTCTTTATTCATGATAGCATACATGTGCAAACACATGGGAATGAGAGAGGAGGGGAGAGAGAGAAAGACACCCCCCACAGGCTCTGGTTATGTCACAGTCTGCTGGACCCTGCAGGCCTGCCTGGCGTGTTCCGGGCTGACCGGCCAGGAATTCGCATGGCTGTTGCTGTATGTGATCAGGCTTCTCGTGAGCAGCACATCACTGTGCCACAGAGCCATCCTAGAACTTCAGTTTCTTTATTTTCCTTAAGAAGTATTTTCAAATGACTCCCTTTAGAAAACTAGATTGGCCGTAAATTAACATTTATGTGCTTTTCAGTCGAAGACCTGAGAGTAATAATTTCATTAACTTCTTCCTTTCTCTAAAGTCCACTTTGTGCCCTTGAACTTCTTTATTTATTTATTTATTTATTTATTTATTTGGAGAGGATTTTGCTATAGGGCGCATGTGCTTGCCAGACAGACAGAGAGAGACAGAGAGACAGAAAGCGAGAAATCACCCCCCAGGGAGGATGGCCACGCCGCAATCCCTTCTCCTCCATTCTCCTCTCGGGATCTTGGGCATGCACGCACACGCGCCTGGCGTGAGTTTTAAGCCACCAGATCCGGGACACGAAGCACTGTCGACTACGTGGGAGTCCAGCGACATAGCCATTACACTAACTGCTGGTCCCAGCCCTTGAACTTCTTAAAAGATGGTATTAAAATACTTGAGACGATCATCCAGTGTTCAGTGTAAAGGTCTGAAGAATAACAAGAGCTGTCCAAAGATGAAATGATCTCACTTAAGAAACAGCGAAGTCCCCACTATTGGGTAACCTCCTGATAGGGATTTTATAGTGTGAATCAAAATACTGGGTAGATCGTAAACCTTGATGATGTTTTAGGTCCCTCATGTGAATCCTTTGATTTTGTCAGACTTTTTTTACATGGTAGTTTGATTCAATGACCCCAAAGTTAAGGTGGATAAAAATAGTTTTCTATGTAACTCAGTCAAGAACTACTATTCCTCTCTGATACCAAGTTATCTGGGCATCTGTCTCAATCACTCACTCCACTTTGCCTAGAGAGTGTATTTTTACAGTAGTTAGTTTCCATATATACTTATCTTCACTTCGATCACAGAGTTCTAAATATGCACTGCCTGCCGTTCAGGGAAATCATTCACGATGGAGACATTTGAGGCAGAAAATAAATTTCACTTTAAACTTCAGTCTAGTTGACTTAAAGAAGGCTTGTGGGGATCAGCAGTTGGCGTAATGGCTATGTCACTGAACTCCCATGTAGCCGACTGTGGTTCGAGTCTTGGACCTGGTGGCTTAAACTCACACCGGGTGAGTGGGCGTGCCTGGCCAAGATCCCGAGAGGAGAATGAAGGAGAAGGGATTGCGGGGTGGCCATCCCCCCGGACGGTGATTTCTCGCTTTCTTTCTCTCTGCCTCTCTCTGTCTGGCAAGCGCACGCGCCCTATAGCAAAAACCTCTCCAGAAAAAAAAAAGAAGGCTTGTGTATGTCATCATTGCAATGCTCTTTGTCTCTAACACTTGGAACGTTTTAAGTACATGACAGAGGGCGAGTTGGTAACACAACAGTAATACACCAGGCCCAGATGGACAGGCCCAGGTTTGTGTCCTGGGGCCTCCCTGTGTGTGCCGGGCACACGTGCTTGTGATCTAGGCTGGCTTGAGGCTGGGCATGGGTTGCAGCATGAGGGACCTGTTGGGGATTCCTGTCTCTGTCTCTTTCTCTCTCCCTCTATCTTTCATGAAATAAATAAACTTAAAAAAATTACAAAATAAATGCTTAAGAAGGATCACAGAAATTATTTGGTGTTACAGAGTCCAGGCTCCTAATTAAAATCTGTTGGTGATTTTCAGAATGAAGCAATGACTGGTTCTCACACCCAGAACCGAGTCCTCTCTCGAATCACTCTGGCATTAATGGAGGACACCGGGTAAGACAGCTGTGAGAATATGATATGAATTGTTTATGAAATAAATGAACATTAAGATTACAGCTTAAGATGGAGCCAGCAGGTGGCATGGTGTTTAAGGTGCTGGACTCCCACATGGCTGACCATGGTTTGAGTCCCAGACCTGGTGGCTTGGTTTCTTACTTTTGCTTTCTCTTTCTCTATCTCTCTCTGGTCAAATTAAAAAATAAATATAATAATAATAAATAAAATTGATGGGACCATCAGTTGGCGTAATGGCTATGTCGCTGGACTCCCATGTAGTCGACTGCGGTTCAAGTCCTGGACCCGGTGGCTTAAACTCATGCCGGGTACATGTGCGTGCATACCCAAGATCCCAAGAGGAGAATGGAGGAGAAAGGATTGTGGTGTGGCCCTACACCCCTGGGGCGTTATTTCTTGTTTTTGGTCTATGTCTTTTTGGTAAGTGCACGCACCCTACAGCAAAAACCTCTCCAAAAGATAAAAAATAAAATTGAATAAATAAATAATTCTTAAAAAAAGATTACAGCTGAAGAAATTGCATTTTTTAAAAAGAATTATTTATTTATTATTGTTATTATTATTTTTCACATGAATTTTGCCAAAGACAGAGAGTGAGAAAGCAAGCTACCAGGTCTGGGACTTGAACCATGGTCAGCCACGTGGGAATTCCAGCATCTTAACCACCACGCTACCTGCTGGCCCCAGATTACAGCTGAAGAAATGACATTTTATGCTGAAACAGAATGTATTTACTAATTCTTTGCATTTTGTCCATTATCTATATCAGTTCCATTCATTGATTCAAGTAAATATTTAAAGCCCTAAGTCATGAATTAAAAAAAAAAATTCCCTGATAGCATGAAGATTTATTTTCTAGTAAGTAGAGGCCATGTTAATCTGAAGGAAAGACTAATCTAAATAATTTAATTGTAAGAAATGTATAGCATTCCGGTTTTAAAGCAGTACAATGTTCTGGTAAGGCAGTGAAATCTTTTGTTCACATTACCTTAACTTTGGGGGACTGAAGAAGTAAGTATAAAGATTTGAAAATATGAGATCATTGTTGATAAGGACAGTTCCAGTAAAAATGGGAATATGTACGTGTGTGTGCCCAAAGTCCCGAGAGGAGGACGGAGGAGAAGGGACTGTGGTGTGGCCAGCCCCACCCCAGGGGGTGATTTCTCATTTTTCCTAACTCTCTCTCTCCAGTGAGCTACATGCCGGATGGCAAAGATAAATCAATCAATCATCTCATCATCTCAAAAGCTGAGGGATTGGTTAGAACCATCCTTTCCACTTTAGTCTCCTTCCCACTAAATCAAACAAAAGCAGGGGGCCGGCAGGTGTGGCGGCTAAAGGTGCTAGACTGCCACATGGCCGACCATATGCCTGGCGTGTTTTGTTTTTCTTTCCTTTCCTTTCCTTTTTTTTTTTTTTTTTTTAAG
>NW_006159920.1:418528-418823 GCF_000334495.1 Tupaia belangeri chinensis
AGACAGAGACAGAAATGCAGAAATCACCATCGGAGGGGATGGCCATGCCACAATCCTTTCTCCATTCTCTTCTAGGGATTTTGGGCAGACGCACCCAGTGTAAGTTTTGAACTGCCAGGTCTGGGACTTAAACCATGTCGACTACATGGGAGTCCAGTGACGTAACTTACGCCGTATGCTGGTCCGTTTTTTACTTATTTATTAGTTTTATTTTTTAATAATTATTTTATTTCACTTTATTTCAATTTTAACAAGAGAGGGACAGAGTGAGAGAGAGAGGGAAAGTGAGAAAGCA
>NW_006159920.1:418836-450550 GCF_000334495.1 Tupaia belangeri chinensis
TTGGGGAGGGTCTGGGTGTGGCTGGGTGTGGAGGGAGCCGTTGAACCAAGGTCTGCTAGCAGCTGCCCACACAGTATCTTGAGTCTGCTTTGAAGCAACTTCCTCAGCCCCAGCTGCTCAGAAAGCATCTTCCCTTCTGGTGATATTTATGATGTGGTTTCCTTCCTCCTGCCTAGGAGGTCAGCTCTTTTTGCCCAGGGTCGGAAAGCTCATCAGGTACTGATAAACTGCTGCTCTTGAATCACTCTGTGCCCTGCCTTCATTTAGCCTGGCCACGTGGTAAACCGGTGAACTGGGAGGGCCCCATTGACACGGGTCTGGTTTGGAATCCGAGGTCATACCCTTTCCACCACATTGCTCATGAGTCTAGTGGTGCCTGAGAAGTAAAAGTTAAACCACAGACTTCTTTCTCCTGCATCAAACATCACTTAAAAGAAAGGTTTGAGGCGGGGCTTTCCAGCGTAAGGCAGGTCTGAATCAGTGCCTTCATGCACATGTTATTTATTTCTTCAGTAACTCTGTGAAGTAGGTGGTATCGTATGTGCTCTGTGGATAGAGGAACCTGAGGATCAGAAAGGTGAAATGAGATGGTATTGTCATTTAGCCAGCAAGTGATAAAACTAGCCCCTTAATTCTTAAAAATGGCACATCGTTCACTTTGAACTTAAAGTGTGAACTTTTTTCTAAATAGGCAGAGACACCTACGGAAGCTCAGTGTGCATGTCCATCAGCATATGGGTAGATATTTCAGTTTAAATTGTTTTAACCAATTTTTGTAAGTTTTTTTTTTTCCTTTCCTTTCCTTTTTTTTTTTTTTTTTTAAGAGAGGTTTTTTTTTTTTTTGCTATAGGGCACGTGAGCTCACTGGAGACACAAAGAGAGACAGAGACAGAAAGTGAGAAATCACCCTCTGGAGGGATGGCCATGCCACAATCCTTTCTCCATTCTCTTCTAGGGATTTTGGGCAGACGCACCCAGTGTAAGTTTTGAACTGCCAGGTCTGGGACTTAAACCATGTCGACTACATGGGAGTCCAGTGACGTAACTTACGCCGTATGCTGGTCCGTTTTTTACTTATTTATTAGTTTTATTTTTTAATAATTATTTTATTTCACTTTATTTCAATTTTAACAAGAGAGGGACAGAGTGAGAGAGAGAGGGAAAGTGAGAAAGCAAACCGCCAGGCCCAAGACTCAAACTGTGGTCAGCCATGTGGGAAGTTCAGCGCCCTTAACCACCACACCATCTGCTGGCCCCAGTCCCTTATTTATTTATTTATTTATTTATTTATTTATTTATTTATTTATTTATTTATTTATTTATTTATTTATTTACTTATTTATTTATTTATTTATTTATTTATTTATTTATTTATTTGCTTTGTGATAGTGCTCTTTAATACAGATTTCAGGTTTATTTAATTATTTCTTTCATGAGCAAGAGAGAGAGGTAAACATACGCAATAGGTTCTTGACACTGTGATCCATTCTGGCATCAGCCAGCCCCAAATCATTACTGTACCTAAGCCTGTTATATAAGGGAGGTCTCTGGACATGAACTTGGAATCTGCCCATGGGCATCAGCTTTGTATAGTGACATGGTTTACTCCTTGCCACCATTTGTACTCCCTCCCTATTTTTAATTTTTTTTGAAGTTTATTATTTCTTCCATGAATCAGAGACAGAAACACAAAGAGTATGATATTGTTCCTTAGAGCTTTATGTTATGCCTTCTCTAAGGCACAGAGACAGCACTTGACTCTGGGCTTTTGCTATAGGGCCTGTGCACTCGCCAGAAAGAGAGACAAAGCGAGAAATCCCCCCAGGGGGATGGGCACACCGCAGTCCCTTCTCCTCCATTCTCCTCTCAGGATCTTGGGCACACACGCACATGCACCTGGCGTGAGTTTAAGCCACCGGGTCCAGGACTCGAACCTCAATTAACTACATGGAAGTCCAACGACATGGCTGTTACGCTAACTACTGGTCCCAGCACTTGACTCTTATATAGAAACCTATTCATTCGTTATCTGTGAGTTGAAAAATCCTTTGCTTATCTGTTCTAGTCCTTCTTTCATTTTGAATACCATAAAATTAAATGAAGTTATATATAAACAACAAAAACTTTCCAACTATAACAGATGGACCCAATCCATCTCAGTAGATAATATCTCATAAATGATTCGTGGCCATTGCTTTAACCTAGAGCCTCTTGTATTTTGTACATCTGAGTGAATAACCGTTAGTAAGCTTTATACATTGTGCTACGTAGATTACCTTGGGCCTGTCATAATCTAGGGATAGCTCTGATATTTTTTCCTCTTTTATTTTTAAAGAGAGGTTTTTGCTATAGAGCATGTGTGCTTGCTGGAGACATGGAGAGACAGAGAGAATATGAGAAGTCACACACACACACACACACACACACACACACCAAAGGGGATGGCCAGGCCGCAACCACTTCTTCTGCATTCTCTTCTTAGGACTTTGGGCATGCATGTACACACACATGTACCCAGCCTGGGACTTGAACCATGGTCAGCCATGGTTGGAGTGAGAGTCCAGCGCTGTTACCACAATGCCACCTGCTGGCCTGCCCAGCATGTTTTACAAGCTGCCAGTTCCAAGACTCAAACTGCGCGGCCAGCCCTGTGGGATCTAGCTACCTTAGCCATCATGCCACCAGCTGGCCCAACTTTTTTCTTTAGAATTATTTATTTATTTCACTTCTTATTTTTTTAATTTGTCCAGAGAGAGAGAGAGAGAGAGAAAGTAAGAAGGCAAGCTGCCAAGTCCAAGACTTTAACCTCAGTCAGCCATGTGGGAATCCACCACGCCACCTGCCAGCCTCCCAATTTTTGTTTTTTAATTGCCAGAGGGGATGTGTGCTCTCCAGAGAGAAAGTAGGAGAAAGCATTCCCCTAGTGGGGCATGGTCATACCACAATCTCTTCTTCCATTTCACCTTCCTATTAAGATTTGGGGCATCTATGCATATGTATCCGGTGATTTTAAGCCACCATAGCTAGGATTTGAACCATACTAAGTCATATGAGATCTGTCTTTTCTTTCTTTCTTTCTTTCTTTCTTTCTTTCTTTCTTTCTTTCTTTCTTTCTTTCTTTTTTGAGGGGGTGCGCTCATCAGATAGATAGTGAGAAATCACCCCCTGGGGGGATGGCCACACCGCAATCCCTTCTCTTTCGTTCTCCTCTGGGATCTTGGGCATGCGTGCGCACACACACACACACACACACGCCCAATGTGAATTTAAGCCACTGGGTCCGGGACTCAAACCACGGTCAGCTACATGGGAGTCCAGCGACATAGCCATTATGCCAACTGCTAGTACTGAGATCTTTCTTTCTTTTTTTAAAATTAATTAATTAATTATTTAATTCCATTTGTCAGTATTATTTTTTTAATTTGACCAGACAGAGACAGAAAGAGAGAAAGAGACAGCAAGCTGTCAGGTCCGGGACTCAAACCAGGGTCGCCATGTGGGAGTCTAGCGCCTTTATCTACCACACCACCTGCTGGTCCCCAGAGTTCTGTCTTTTTTAACCATGTTTTTATATATTGTTTTGATAATGCTAAAGAAACAAGATATAATTCAGATAGGCAAAGTAACTATTTTGTATAGTTATATAATTACAATTACAATGACTATTTTGCAAATGAATTGTCCCCAAGAATAAAGATGGAAAACTAATAAAAGTAGGCTCATTGCCTTTGATTAAATTTGTTGGCAAACTAGATCAGTGTTTTCTTTTTTCTGAAATTGGGACATTTTAAAAGTGTTACACATAGCGAGTTAACCAGGTAGCAACGGGATCCCGCATGGACAGCCATGTGGTTTGAGTCCCAGACTTGCGACTTGGAAATATACTAGGTGCATGTGCATGCATGCCCAAAATCCCCAGAGGAGAATGGAGACGGGATCGCCGCCACCATCCCCCTGGGCAGCGATTTCTCTTTTCTTCTGTACCTCTCTTGCTCTCTGCTTCTCTCTGGTGAGTGCACATACCCCTGACACAAAAACTTTTTAAAAAATGTATTAAACATAGTATTCATTTGTCTTGTAATGTTATAATGTTTAGTCACAAACAGAGCCATATTGCTAGACTGTCACAGATCCAAGGTCGGAAGAACAAGGAACTAGGGCCAGCTGCAGAAGAACAAGGAACTAGGGCCAGAGTAGGTAAAGGCCAGCCCACTGGTAACTCCAGGACGTCTTCCTCAGTGTGCTCTTGGCTCACTTTCTCTCATTCTCTTTGTTTTTTTGGCCCCTATTCCCCTTGTCTTACATCCTAACCACTTGGTACTCTGTGACATCTGTTGTCTTTGAAAATTAAAATGGAAATGTTTTTGTTTGGTTTCCCAAATATGGAAGTGCTTTTACGTAAGCCTGGCTATGCAGTCCCTGGTCTGGCAGTCTGGTATAGCAGCCCTTCTGTAGCGAGGGCTGTGTAATGCTCACTTGTGCTCATGACTACCGCAGTCCCTTTTTTTTGTTGTTGTTAGAGAGATTTTTAATATAGGGCGTGTGCTTGTCTGAGACATAGAGAGACACAAAATGAGAAGCCACCCCTCAGGTGGGATAGCCATGCAGCAGTCCCTTCTCCTCTCAGGATTTTGGGCATACGCACACATGGGCCTGGCGTGAGTTTTAAGCCATCGGGTCTGGTGTCAAGGCCTGCTTGGCAAGACGTACACCTGAGGGGGAGCGATGGCAGATTTAGAGATAAGACACACAAACACACAAGTAGAGAGAAGCGAGGACTGGGTGGTCCAGGCATCTCTGATGGAGATAGCCACGGCCCTGACTGTTCCCACGTTTATTCTTTTATAGGCAAAAAGGGTGGATGCATGATGTGGAGCTGGATGCCTTATCGTATGTAAGAGCATGCTGTGAAACACCCTGTGTCTTGCAGTTCTAGCCTTTTCTTGTCTCCCCTGGCCCAGTTTGGCTGATACAGTTTCTACCTCTGCTGGCCTTGCAACGTGGGCACAAATCATGGGAAACTGTGCCTTTACTCATTCCAAAGACTGCCATTGTTTTACCCAGATTCTGCCACTCCCTACAGTCGGGGACTCCGACCACAGTGGATCATGTGGGATTCCAGCACCTGTTAACCACTACGCCTCTAGATGGCCTCCCCTATAGTCCTTTTTAAGGTCTTGATTTGCTTATTGTCGTGATTTGTAATTGATTTGCTGAATTGTTTTTAAAATGATAGTATTAAAAAGTGTTTTGTTTGAATTGTTTCCACAGCTGGTATAAAGCAAATTACAGCATGGCTGAGAAGTTAGACTGGGGCCGGGGAATGGGCTGCGACTTTGTCAGGAAGAGCTGCAAATTCTGGATTGATCAGCAGAGACAGAAGTAAGCACATGTTTCCTCACAATGCTTTTGATTACACAGTTCATTTCTTTCTTTCTTTTTTTTTTTTAAAGAATTATTTTATTTTGGGCCAGCGGGTGGCATAATGGTTAAGGCACTAGACCACTGTTCAAGTCCCAGACTTGGTGGCTTCCTTTCTCATTTTCCTTCTCTCTCTCTGGTCAAATTAAAATAAATGAATGAATAAATAAAATAAAAATAAATCTTTAAAAAATAATTATTTTAACTTTATTATTTTTCAATTTGACCAGAGAGAGACAAAGAGAGAGGAAAAGTGGGAAAGGAAGCCACCAGGTCTGGGACTTGAACCATGGTTGGCCATGGGGAGTCTAGTGCTTTTAACCATCAGGTCACCTTTCAGTCTCTAAGCCACCCTTTCTTTAACTTACTTGTGTACGTAGCAGGGTGTCCTCCTACAAGTAGAAGGAAATGCACCATACGGCCTATTTGTCTGCCGCCGCGCAGTGGGCACTGGGGCCCGCTTTTCCATCGGACAGCGTCGCGTCTGGGCACAGCTCTCTCGCTCCCTTGCCCTCCCCTGCCTCTCAGATGTGCGCTACGATACCCTCAGTGGCCGTCTCCCGCTGATGGACACAGGCTGGGGTAAACTTTCGCCGTTGCACCCCCCGCCATGCTCCAGTGGACACACTAAAAAAACTTTCTTTCTCTCTGTCTCTGTCTGGCGAGCGCATGCACCCTATAGCAAAAACCTCTCCAAAAAAAAAAATGATCCCAAGAGGAGAATGGAGACGAAGGGATTGCGGCGTGGCCATCCCCCCAGGGGGTGTTTTTTTGCTTTTTGTCTCTCTGTCTCTCTCTTTCTGGCAAGCGCACATGCCCTATAGCTGAAACCTCTCCAAAAAAAAAAAAAATGTCAGCTGTTTTCAAAATATGGTCTGAGCAGTTCAATTTCAAAATATATAGAAAACCATCTACAGATTCTTGATAACAATATCATAAGTAGCATTTTTTTTTTTAATTGCCAATAGGTCTATGCACTCTCACTAGAGAGAGACAGAACTAGGAGAAGGAAAACACACCCTCAGCGGGGCATAGTCCTACCACAATCCCTTCTCCATTTCTCCAACCTGCTATCGAACATGCACACACTTAACTGGCACGTTTCTCATCTTCTAGGGCCAGGATTTGAACCATCAGCTATACGGTTCCAGTTCCCTTTACCACTAGGCCACAGGACCAACCCAACTTGTGTATCAATTTTTTGAGAAAATTGACATTATCACCTAGGATCACCTAAGATCAAAAATCAAGAAGGGAATTTATCTTGCACATTCTCAGAATCTAAAACTGTGAGCTTCCTGTCTTTTTTTTTTTTTTTTTTTTTTGGTGCTAGAAGCCATGTACACTTGCCAAAGAGAGAGAGAAAGGAGAAAGCACCCCCACCCCATTGGGAATGGTCTTACTGCAGCCCTCTCTCTTCCTCCTTTCGGGCTTCTGAGCACAGAACACACCTGGCATGTTTCTCACGCTGGCAGATCCACGACTTGAACTGTGCAATTGGCCATGTGGTAGCCAGCTGCCTTAACCTCCAGGCCACAGAGCCCACATCCTTTTTTCTTTTTCTTTTTCTTTTTTTAATGCCAGAAGGTACATGCACATGCAGGAGAGAGGGAGAGAAAGCACCTCCCAGTGGAACCTAGTCATATTGTACTCCTCTGTCCTCTGATTTCCCATGCTGTCAGGATTCTGGGCATATGGGCATGGCCAGTGTGCTTGCTTTTCAAGCCTCCAGAGCTGGGATTTAAATCTTGGTCAGCCATACTGGGACCCAGCTTCCTCTGTGTGCCCCTCAACTGCTGTGCTCGGGCCAGCCCACGCCTATCCTTTGAATCATAAACCAATGGCCAGCAGTTTTTGGTAAAGGGCCAGAGAGTAAAAATTTTAGGTTTTCAGGATTATTATAGTCTCTGTCACCACTGCTCTTTCTTTTTTTTCTTTTTTTTTTTGCTGGAGGGTACATGGATTTACCAGAGAGAGACAAAGACAGAGCGAGGGAGAGGAGGACCCCCCCGCCCCTGCCCCCGCCAGAGAGAGACAAAGACAGAGAGAGGGAGAGGAGGACCCCCCCGCCCCCGACCCCAGGAATCCCTTTTCCTCCATCTCTCCCTCCTTTTGGGATTTTGGATGTGCACGTACACACGACATCTGTAGGACAGATTTCTTTTCTTTTCTTTTTTTGGAGAGGTCTTTGCTATAGGGCGCGTGCACTCTCCAGAGAGACAGAGAGATAGAAAGCGAGAAATCATCCCCCAGGGGGGATGGCCACGCCACAATCCTCTCTCTTCCACTCTCCTCTTGGGAACCTGGGCACGCATGCACACGCACCCAGCGTGAGCTTTAAGCCACTGAGTCTGGGACACGAACCGCGGTCGACTACGTGGGAGTTCAGTGACATAGCCATTACGCTAACTGCTGGTCCCACATCTAGCATTTTTTAAGCTGCCTGGTCTGGACCCAAACCATACAGCTGGCTATGTGAGATCTGACTGCCTTAACTAGAAGGCCCCAGAGCAGGCCCTGTCACAGCTACTTAACTCTGCTTTTGTACAGCAGGCGATGAAATGAACAGACACAGCTGTGTTCCAGTAATAGTTTATTACTAAACAGGTTGTGGGAAAAATGGGCCAATAAAAATCAAGTTAGGCAGGATTTGACCTAAGAGTTGAAGTTCTCCTGGCCCTTGTCATAGCATTCAGATCTCACTTGTAAAGCACTGATTTCCAGAATTATTTACAGCACATAGCTATCTTCTGGCTTCAAAGGCCTTATCTCTGAGTTCTCTCACAGATTTCGCCATGACCCTGTTGAGAACAGGGGATGGTGCTTAACTTCCGGGCTTCATCAGCTGGGGTTCTCCTTGGCCCAGCAAGCAGTGTGTGAAGAGATTGGCTGAACACAGGCAGAACCGAACTCTTTGTGTCACTTGAATCTGTACACATTCAAAATATGGTGGTTTCTACATTTTGAATCAACTAAAACTGATAAATTCCCTAACCCTTGTGTCTTGCTTGTTTGACGTTAATACTGGCTCCACAGCTGCACTGTCCAGTGTGGTGCCACTAACCTCATGTGGCTTCTTCAATTTGTATATACATTGATTAGAGTTAAATCTAAAACTCCCGCAGTTGGCGAGTCACATTTCCAGTGGTTAACAACCACATATGGTTACGCCCTATATACTGGACAGCATAGTTCTATTGGACAGTGCTGCTCTAGAATTTGTAAGCTGTGAATTTTGAACAGCTCTAACACTGAGATTTTTTTTTTTTTTGGAAAGGTTTTTGATATAGGGGACGTACTCTCTCCAGAAAGAGACAGACAGACAGAAAGCGAGAAATCACCCCCCAGGAGGGATGGCCACACTGCAATCCCTTCTACTCCATTCTGCTTTTAGGATCTTGGGCATACACGCACACACACCTGCTGTGAGTTTAGGCCACCGGGTCTGGGACTTGAATCACAGTCAACTACATGGGAGCCCAGCAACATAGCCACTATGCCATCTGCTGGTCCCCTAACTTTGAAAGTTTTAAATCACAAATTTTTGTTGTTATTAAGTTGCCAGAGGGCACATGCACTCACTAGAGACAGGGAGAGAAAGAGAAGGGGAAAGCAAGAAAACACTCCATATGGGGTCCGGTCACACCGCAATCTCTTCTCCATCTCACCCTCCTTTCAGGATTTTGAGTATGCACATGTGCCTCGTAAATCACAAAGTTTTGACCTCTGACCTCTTTGTTCCTTTTTATTCATTTAGCCAAAATTTTTTTCTTTCTTTTCTTGTTTTTAGTTTTTGCTATAGTACACATGTCCTTGTCAGAGAATGAGAAAGAGGGAAAGTGAGAAATCACCTCCCCAGAGAAGATGACCATGCTGCAGTCTCTTCCACTCCATTCTCCTCCAGGGATTTTGGGCACTTTATACACATGTGCCTTGTGGTTTTTTTTTTTTTTTTTTTTTTTTTTTTTTTTTTTTTTGAGAGGTTTTTGCTATAGGGCGTGGGTCCAGAACTCAAATGTGGAGGCAGCCACGTGGGATCTAGCACCTTAAACTCCACACCTCCTGCTGGCGCCAAAACAACTTTTTTTAAATTAAAGTAAATATACCCTTTTGTTTTAGAAAAAAAAGAAATGAGTTTTATGCTGTTGAGAAAGTGACTAAAAATTACCAGTCTTTGGACCGGCACATGGCATAATGGTTACATTGATGGACTCTCATGGTTTGAGTCCCAGACCTAGTGGCTTAAAACTCATGCAGGGCACATGTGCGTACATGGCCAAAATTCCAAGAGGAGACTGGACAAAAAGGGACTATGGCATGGCCAGTCCCCCTGGGAGGTGATTTCTCACTTTCTGTCTCTCTCTGTCTCTCTGGTGAGCACATGCACGCTATAGCAAAAATTCTCTCAAAAAAAAAAATTATAAGTCATCCTCATTGCAGACTTTATCATGGGAAGTTATAAAGTTGCCCCATATTGAAGATATTTCAAAAGTGGGGTAGACAGTGGAAATTTCATTAATGAGTAACTTGTACTTGCTAGGCACTGAGTGTGTTGTATCTGAAACTCAAGAGAGTTAAATAAATTCCAAGTCGATGGCTCTGTTATTTGAACCTAAACCTGTGTGATGACTTGAGGACCTTTGTCTCCTTGCCGCTTCGAGTTCACTGAAGACTGTAGTAGGTATTTCATGTCTTATTTTAGGCAGCTGTGATCCCTTAAAGATGTTTTATTGATGTACTGTATTAATCTAAATGAAATAAGTCTTTTTTTTTTTTTTTTTTGAGAGAGATTTTTGCTATAGGGCGCGTGCGCTCGCCAGACAGAGAGAGACATAGAGACAGAAAGCGAGAAATCACCCCCCAGGGGGGATGGTCACGCTGCAATCCCTTCTCCTCCATTCTCCTCTTGGGATCTTGGGCACGCACGCACACGTGCCCGGCGTGAGTTTTAAGCCACCGGGTCCGGGACGCGAACCGCGGTTGACTACGTGGGAGTCCAGCGACATAGCCATTACGCTAACTGCTGGTTCCCAAAATGAAATAAGTCTTAATCTTCCTTAAAATTAGAACTTTAGGGGCCAGCAGATGGCATACTGGTTACGTCACTGGACTCCCATATAGTCGACCATGGTTCAAGTCTCGGGCCTGGTGGATTAGATTCACACCAGGAGCGTGTGCATGCATGCCAAAAGTACCGAGAAGAAAATGGAGAAGGGATTGCGCCATGGCTATCCTCTCTGGGTGGTGATTTCTTGTTTTCTGTTTCTCTGTGTCTCTCTCTGTCTCTCCAGCAAATGCACATGTCCTATAGCAAAAAAACTCTAAAAAAAATTCAGAACTCTTAACATAGCATAAGCTGTTTCTCCTTAACAAATAGGTAGAAGAGGAAAAATATCAGTGATCCTGTTATAGTTTGGCAGACCAGTCTCTTTTTATTTTTGTGCATGTGTGTAGTTTTTTTTTTGGGGGGGGGTTTGCTACAGGGCTCATGCGCTCTCCATAAACACAGAGAGAGACAGAGAGACAGAAAGCAAGAAAACAACCCCCCGGGGGGGTGGAAAACCTTGCTACAATCACTTCTCCTCCATTCTCTGCTCGGGATCTTGGGCACGCACACAGACACACCCAGCATGAGTTTAAGTTGCCAGGTCCAGGTCGCAGTTGACTACAGGGGAGTCCAGTGATGTAGCCATTATGCCATCTCCTGGTCCTGCCTATGTGTGTTTATAATATTTTATTAAGCTTAAAAATCTTTTTTAGGGACCAGCAGTTAGCATAATGGCTATGTCGCTGGACTCCCATGTTGTCAATCGCGGTTTAAGTCCCAGACCTGGAGGCTTAAACTCAAGCCAGGCGCGTGTGCGTGCGTGCCCAAGATCCCGAAAGGAGAATGGAGGAGAAGGGATTGCGGCATAGCCATCCCCCCCATGGGGGCGTGTGATTTCTCGCTTTGTTTCTCCATCTCTCTCTGTCTTTCTGGTGAGTGCACATTGCCTGTAGCAAAAACCTCTCCAAAAAAAAAAAAAACTTAAAAAAAAATAAAAAAGATTTACATTAAACACATGTCTGTACAGTATACATTTCTTCCTCCAACAGAAATACCATGCATGTCAGTCAAGACAAAGATATTAATATATACATTATCATCAGCAAATAGCTTCTCTCTTTTTTTGCCAATTAAGCATACTTTTACCAGTTTTTTTCCTTCCCCTTTCCCCTCCCTCCCTTTCATACTGAACTTTTTTTTTTTTTTTCCACATTTTATCGATTCACAAAAGATGTTAAACTAAAAGTATGGGCAAAGGTAGAATCTAGTGACAGGTGCCTGTAATTTTCTTCTGAAACATTTTTTTTCTCTCTCTATTCCCCTTTACTAAAGAGAATTATAAACTAAATTTTTTTTTTTTAAATTAAGTTAATCTCAATTTGGTCTGTTATTTGCATAAAGCCCCAGAAGAATTCAATTTCTGATGCAAGGCAACAAATAGTTTGGTATTATTGAAATTACGCAAATAACCATTCCGCCACAAAATAAGAATGCTCACAAATATTTTCCAATTGCAGAGAGGAAGGGAGAAAAATTTAGGTTTCAACTAAAAAAATTATTTTTTAAAAAAATTGCTGTACCTATCAACAACTCAAAAATAAACAAAAATCCTTCAATTGAAAAGACAAAGCATAGAAGAAAATCAGTAATGTTTTAGAAAAAAGTAATAGAATTCATTTTACCAGTTCAGTCTCATGTAATCCCTCTCTTGTTGTATTTGCAGTGTTACTGTGGTCTGACCTTTCCATTAACATTCGACATTATCACCGATATTTCGGAACTTTTCCCTATCACTAAGTTGGCCTTTTTCCTAGTCATTTTTTGTTCCCTTACTTGTCTGTCTGTCTTTAGTTTTCCTGGTATATTAGTCCCTTCAGAACTTCTTGAAGAGCTGGACTTTCAGGTTTTGTTTATCTGAGAATGTTTTTATCTTTTCTTCCCATGTGGGTAATCTTGGTACATACAGTATTCTTGGTTGAAATTGTTTCTCACTGAACACTTTGAATATACTTTCCCATTCTTTCCTTGCTTGGATTGTTTCTGACAAGAGGTCCCATGTTAGCCTGATGGGATATCCTTTGAAAGTAACTTGACTTTTTTTCTTGCTAATCTTAGTATCTTGTCTCTGTGGTTTTAGTCAACCTATGATGTGCCTTGGAGGAGATCTTCTTGGGTCGATTCTATTTGGGGTCCTTTGTATTTCTTGGGTCTGGATATTTGAATGCCTCCTCTAGATTTGGAAAGTTTTCTTCCAGGATTTCATGGAATAGATTAGTTTTTTCACCTTCTGGGATACCAATTATCCATATGCTTGGGCATCTAATGATATCTAGTATTACTCATATAGTATTCTGGTTTTTTTGGGTTATTTTCTAAGTCTTTTTGGTGAACTTTTCTAGGTCAGAGGTTCTGTCTTCTAAGATTTGATCTTCTGCATGATCTAATCTGCTTTTAATACTTTCAAGGGAGATTTTGATTTCCTGTGTTACAGCCTTCATCTCTAACAGTTCCATTTGATTCTTTTTTATGGTGTATATTTCTTCTTTCAGATCGTGGAATAATTTCCACACCTCCTGGAACTCATTGTCTCTTTTCTCCTGCATTTTCTGGAGTTCATGGTCTCTCTTCTCTTGCATCTCTGTTAGCTTTGTCACTATGAATATTCTAAAGTCTTTATCTGACATTTCTGTGAGTTCCATTTTACTATCTGTGGATGATGAAGGGCTGTTTTTTCCCCTTGGGTAGAGATATTTTCTTGATTTCTGTATTTCTTGTGCCTTTGTGGTGGTTTCTGGTCATCTGATGGACTATATGTTACTTCCTACCTTTCTGAAGTTAATTCTGAGTGTTAGAGGTGTGCAGAAGGAGATGACCTACAATATTTCTGCAGTTCTGTTTCCCTGACTCTCAGCAAGCAACCTGCACTTTTGTCAGTGGAACTGGATATTACTAGGCCTCACAGTTTCAAGGGAATAGGTGCACCTGGGCTGAGCTGCGGGGTTTCAACTAAGAATTCAGAGGTGTGTGGGAGGAGATGAGCTGCACTCACCGCAGCTCCGTATTTCTCCTGCTGCGTGCTTTGCAGACTCTCTTCTCTGATCTTTAGTCATTTGGTGGCATATTCATGGTTGGCTAACTTGTTAGAGATTTCTGCTACTGTAAGCTCATATGCTTCACTTTACTGTGAGGTACTTCTATGCCTATTTCTCTACTACAGTGTTTTGCAATGTGGTATCCACAGAAAGAAATTTCAATATAGATTTATGAAGATGAGTTTCTCCCTTTCTGTACCAGTTCAGTGGGGGTTGAAGTTTAATATGATCCTGAAAATATTCAGATGTTTCACTACTGTGCACCTAGACCTGCCTAGACACTCAATGTGTGTAAGGTAAGAAGCAAGGTGAGAAACTTAGATTAAAGAAAGGGAACAGAGGGAAAAATACTAAAAAACAAAAAAGCAAACACAAAGACAACACAAAACAATGAAAAGGGAAAAATTTTTTTTTAAAGAAAAAGGCAAAAAAAAAAAAAGAGAACCGTGCAGCCTGCTAGCACACATGCCACACAAAAAGGGCAGAGGCTTTCTAGTTAAAGGGGCAGGGTTTGGCCCACCTCAGATGCACTTGGATTCTGAAATTAGCAAGAGAAAGGAGAGGTCAGAGAAAAGAATTTCTAGATAAGAATATAAGAATTTCTAGAGAAAGGGAGAGGGAAAGATAAAAACAGACAGAAAGAAGACAGAGACAACCCTACCTGGCTTTTTGCCAAGTGTTCGGCCAGAAAGAGAGGTTTAGGGCAAGGCTTTCTGGTCAAAGGGCCAGAGATAGGCCCACCTCAGATGCACATAGATTCTGGCTTTTCGCTGGGTGTTGGACCGGAAAGACGGCAGACCGGTCTTAGTAGGATTTCTGTTGTTTAGGAATACTGAGATTTTATTTATAACATTAGTTTTCTGGCATTAATATTAATTTCATATTATAAGTTATCATTTTATATTATAAATTATCAGTGAGGTGACTAGTTAGAACTACAGATTCATTTGAAGGCTTTTTTCCTTAGAGGGACAATGCAGTCATCTTTGGAGAATTTATAAGACCCCTTTCTTCAAATTATACTTCCAGGATTAGATTTAACAGGAACCAGAACAAATTGGTAATGAATATTTAACCAATCTTCATTTTGCTCAGGAAAACAAGAATGTCTTATGAATATTGGCAATTTAACAAATTGTGAAATGACATTTCTTAAACTACATCATGGTATAGGAAATTTTTACTCTTTATAGCTTCAAGGCAAAGGGGTCATCACCCCTCTTTCTCAGACTGTATTTATTAATTATGAAGGTTTATAGCTTTAAGCAAGGATCTGAAATTTCATTAGTTGGCATTAAAAACACAAAGCCAGATTGGGGAACTCAATTTTACTGACTAAAGTGGAGAAGGAGGTAAACAAAATTTTATTTTTTAGCAGTGAAACAGTGTTAGACCATATCCACCATTAATCTTCCATATCTACATTAAGTATTTCCTTTTACTCTTTAAAAAATAATTGTCACTTGATTAAAATATACTAAACTGTAATGGAAGAGGTGGGCTCTGTGTGGACTTGCAGTGTTTCCCTCACCGTTTGATACCAGGTGTTTCTCTTGTGCAGGAGGCAGATGCTGAGCCCTTTCTGTGACACGCTCCGGAGCAATCCGTTGCAGTTGACTTGTAGACAGGACCAGCGAGCAGTTGCAGTGTGTAATTTGCAGAAGTTTCCCAAACCTTTACCACAGGAGTACCAGGTAACACTTGTTTGGGGTACAATTGTAGGATTCAACTTTTTATAATGCAGTCGCTGACTTTTCTTTTCTTTCTTTCTTTTTTTTTTTGGAGAGGTTTTTGCTATGGGGCGCATACGTTCACCAGAAAAACAGAGAAAAACAGAGAGACAGAAAGCAAGAAATCACCCCCCGGGGGGATGGCCACGCCCCAATCTCTTCTCCATTCTTTTGGGATCTTGGACACGCACGCTCATGCGCCCGGCGTGAGTTTAAACCACTGGGTCCGGGACTCAAACCGTGGTCGACTACATGGGAGTTCAGCGACATAGCCATTACGCTAACTGCTGGTCCCATGTAGTCCCTTCTTTGAAATAAGAATGAATTCTCAGGGCCGGCAGGTGGCATAGTGGTTAAGGGCGCTAGACTCCCACATGGTGGTTTGTGTCCTGGACCGTCTCTCTGTCCTTCTCTGATTAAATTAAAACAAACAAACAAATAAATAAATAAAAATTCTTTTAAAATTTTGTATAAGGTCCCATATATTCTCCATCAGTTAGGAAAAACTGAAGAATTCTTCCATTTCTTTATAACTGATGTGCTAACTGGTAGCAGCTAGTTACTATCTAGTAATGCCTTGTTATTTGTTTTTGTTTTTTAATTGCCAATGGGTGTGGAGGCTCATCAGAGAGAGAGAAAGGAGAAAACGCCCTCAATGGAATGTGGTCAAACTGCAATCTCTTCTATAGTTTTCTTTTTCTTTTTTTTTAAAGTGTTATTTTGTTGAATTTTACTTATTATTATTCTTAATTTGACCAGAGAAAGACAGAAAGAGAGAGACAGAGAAAGTGTGAAAGCAAGTCACCAGTTCCAGGACTCAAACCGCTGTTGGCCATGTGGGAGTCCAATGCCCCAATCACCATACCACTGCCAGCCCCTCTTCTCCATTTTTCTATCTTATTAGGATTTTGGGCACACACATACATGCCCTGAGTGTTTTTCAAGCCCCTGGGTGTGGGACTTGAACTATTCTGTTGACTTTGTGGGATCTGGCTCCTTTAACTACTAGATATGGGGCTAGCGCTAGCAATGTCTAGTAGTAATAACAGGAAGTGTTTAGAATATTTTACTTATCTTTTTTTAAGGTTTTTTTTTTTTTAAGCCATAGGGCCTGTGTGCTTGCCAGAGAGACAGAGACACAGAGAGGGAAAGTGAGAAATCACCTCTCTGGGAGTTGGCCACGCCTCAATCTCCTCTGTTCCATTCTCCTCTCAGGATTTTGGGCACCATGCCTACACGCTCTGCCTGGTCTTCAAGCCTCCAGATCCAGGACTCGAATCTAGGTTGTCAAAGTCTTCTTTTTTAATATCCTCTAATGTATAAAGAAAACAAAAGGTTTTTGTTTTTTTTTCTTTTTTTTTTTTTTTTAAGAAAATTACTTAGGTAATCACTCAGAGAAATTCTGAAGAAAATTACCCCTACCTTGGAAGAATACCAAGGAAGTGACTTTGACTGAGTTGAGACCGTGGATTCATCAGAGCTTGGCAGGAGGAATTATTGGGGTCAAAGGTGCTAAAATCAAAGAGCTTTGAGAGAACCCTCGGGTGACAGTCAGGCTTTTCCAGGAATGCTGTCCTCATACCACTGACAGAGTCGTTCTTATTGGAGGAAAGCATAAAGACCATCCTTGATCTTATATCTGAGTTTCCTATCAAAGGACATGCACAGCCTCATGATCCCAGTTTTCATAATGAAACCCATGACTATGGTGGTTTTACCTGATGTTTGATGACCGCCGTGGACGTCCTGTGGGATTTCCCACATGGGGAAGAGGTGGTTTGGTTTGGACAGATTGTCTCCATCTTGAAGAGATTATGATGATATGAGCCCTGTTCAAGGACCTCCTCCTCCTGGACAAGGGATCCAGGGCAGTAGAAGAGCTCAGAATCTTCCTCTTTCTCCACCACCACCACCACCGAGAGGAGGAGGTTTAATGGCTTATGACAGAAGAAGACCTGGAGACTGTTATGATGGCGCGGTTTGTTCCAGTGCTGATAAAACGTGGGATTCTGCAATACAGACATGGAGCCCATCTGAATGGCAGATGGCTTATGAACCACGGGGTGGCCCTGGATATGATTATTCCTATGCAGGGGGTCGGGGGTCATATGGTGCTCTTGGTGGACCTATTATTACTACACAAGGAACTATTCCCAAAGATTTGGCTGGTTCTATTATTGGCAAAGGAGGTCAGCGAATGAAACACATTTGTCATGAATCAGGAGCTTCAATCAAAATTGATGAGCCTTTAAAAGATTCGGATCATTACCATTACAGGAACACAGGACCAGATCCATAATGCACAGAATTTGCTGAAGAACAGTGTGAAGCAGTATTCTGGGAAGTTTTTCTAAAATTAGTGAAGAACTGAAGGAGTCCTGCATCTTTTTTTTTTTTTTTAATCTGTTTCTGTTTAAAAAGCCAACATTCCTCTGCTTCATAGGTGTTATGCATTTGAGATGTAGTGGAATCTTTGCTGTTCACCAGATGTAATGTTTTAGTTCCTTATAAACAGGGTTGGGGAGAGGGAAAGCAAAAACTAACATTGAAATTTTGAAGCAGCAGCAGCAGTGAGTGAATTTTATTGTTGGTGGTTACAAAGAAAGACCTCCCCTCCCCATGTGATTATTGCGAACCCTTGCTTTGTGGCCACTGTAACATTTGGGGCTGGGACAGGGAGGAAAAGTAACAATAGTCCAGATGTCCCTGGCCTGTGTTCAGAGCAGTGTGCAGAATGGAATGCTCTTTTGCAAGAAACATTTTATGATTTTTAAAATAAATTTAGTGAACCTATAAAAAATTAGTCAAATTTGTCACCATAATAAATTAGACTTATTTACTTATCTTGCTTATTTCTAAAACTATAATAAACTCCAAATACTCCTCAGGTAGTATATTACTTTCTTACTGCGTTATGCTGTTTATGAAGAAAAATGGATTAATATCTTGTGTTATACAGCATAGAGGGTTGCTATAAATTACCTGTAGACTTTGTTTTGCTGATATAGAATGTTTCTTGTGCTCTCTGTCTTCCCCACAACTTTTTTGTAGTACTTTGATGAACTCAGTGGAATACCTGCAGAAGATTTACCTTACTATGGAGGGTCTGTAGAGATTGCTGACTACTGCCCCTTCAGCCAGGAGTTCAGTTGGCATTTAAGTGGCGAATATCAACGCAGCTCAGATTGTCGAATATTGGAAAATCAACCAGGTTAGTACTCTAGTGAAAGTAAATGTTACATACGTGTCAAAATTACTTGTCAGCCATATAATATAATGGCTAAGGGCACAGACCCTGAAGTCAGACTGTTGCAATTTGTGTTATATACAGTTGCACTGCTATTCATCTTTAAGAAGTTACTTAACTTCTCTGTGCCCGTTGCTTCATCTGTACAAAGGGGATAATAATATCTATCTCAGAGTTGTCATAAGAATTAAATGTACTGGGTCCCAGCAGGTGGCATGGTGGTTAAGGTGCTGGATTCCTACATGGCCAAACATGGCTCAAGTCAAAGACCCAGTGGCATGAAAATCATTACAGAGGGGGCAGCGGGTGGCATGGTCCCACATGAACAACCATTGTTCAAGTCCCAGACCTGGCAGCTTGCTTTCTCACTTTCCCTTTCTTTCTCTATCTTGTCAAATTAAAAATAAATAAATAACAATAACATATAAAATAAAATAAATAAATAATAATTATTTTTTTTAAATTATAACAAATAGGGGCTAGCAGGTGGCATGGTGGTTGATATGCTAGACTCCCACATGGCTGACTGTGGTTCAAATTCCAAACCTGGCAGCTTGCTTTCTCACTTTCCCCCTCTTTATCTTTCTGTCTCTCTCATGAGTGTGCATGACCTATAGCAAATTTAAAAATAATAACATTTTTAAAAAAGAAAATCATCTGAATAAATAGATAAATAAATGTTAAAAAAAATAACTAAATGTATTAATATGGTAAATGCTTAGAGCTATTCCTGACACCTAGAAAGGATTGTTAGCTAATAATGCACATTCCCATGTGTATATACACTGCATTTTAGTAATGCCTTACATCTGCAGGTCACTTTTCACTTGCAAGCACTTTCATTTTTATCATTTCATTTCACTCTTCTATGAACCTTGTGTGAGACAGAAGGGAGACATTTTTATATCTCAGATGAACCAACAGAGACTTAGTGATACAGTTAGTTGGCATCAATGCAAGATCCTCTAATGCAGGGCTTTTATTAAAGCACTGTAAGTAACTGACTTATTTATTTTTTCCCAGAGAGTATACATCTTATGTAACTTATAAGTAACATGTCACTCTGCAGATATCAAAATAATACTGTTGGGGGCAGTAGGTGGCATGGTGGTTAGGGCATTGTACTCCCACATGGCCGACCATGGCTCTAGTCCCTGACCTGGTGGCTTGCTTTCTCACTTTCCCTCTCTTTCTTTCTCTCTCTGATCAATTTTTTCTTTTTAAATGATGAAGATAAATAAAATAAAATAATTTTAAAAATACATTTAAAAATAATAATAATACTGTTATCCCATGGCCAGTGGGATATATTGCCACTTTATTTTTTTCTTTCAATACATATAAATGAGCAGGACATCGAAAGAATAACCAGGATGGTGACTGGGTTTTCGGCAGTCGTACAGATAGCTCATACTGGGCCTGGCAGGTGGCCTGGTGATTGAGAGTGCTGGACTCCCACATGGCTGACCACGGTTTGAGTCCTGGACCTGGCAACTTGCTTTCTCACTTTTCCTCTCTCTCTCTCTCTCTCACTCTGTCCTTTTCTGATCAAATTGAAAATAACTAAATAAAGTTAAAATAAATAATTCTTTAAAAAAAAGATAGTTCATACTACCTACCTTAGGAAACAGGCTATTCTCACCTTGTATATGTTAATAAAGGGTGGTAACGAGTCTATCCCTGTGGTATGAAAAGCTTTTACCTGGTCTTCATCTTCCTTCTCATTCTGCACCTTATTATAGACTAAATTTATTACATTTTAAATATCCATGATATTTTTACCTTTTATTCTTCATTTTATTTTATTTTATTTTACCTTTTTACCTTTTATTCTTTTATTTTTTTTTTCAGTTTCCTCCCTTTCCTAAATTTTACTTTATCTTTGACATGGTGCGAACTCTGCAAGAAGATAACTGCAGGCCTTAGGGTAGAGAATGCCCAGTACCAGATTCCTGAGATCTGTCCTACCTTTTGTTATTAAACCAGACAGATTTCTTTTTTAAAAATAAGTTTTTATTTAGTTTTATTTATTCACTTATTTTTAAATTTGACCAGAGAGAGACAGAGAGAGAGAGAGAAAGTGAGAAAGCAAGCCACCAGACTCAGGGCGTGAACTATGGTTGGCCATGTGGGAGTGTCCAGCACCTAACTACCATGCCACCTGCTGGTCCCTAAGCCAGGCAGATTTAATTGGGTTTCTGCAGTCATTTTTTCCTATCACTTAACCCCTTGAATAAATAAGTATCCTAAAGACTTACGGTATAATTACTCAACAGTTCCATGGTAAAGCGAAATAATTGCATGAATCTGTTAGTTATTGATTTGCAAAACATATGCTGCCACATTTTATTATTTTAGAGCTGGGCTCAGTACATTCTCTTTTTCTGAGAGAGAGGTTTTTGCTTTAAGGCGCATGCGATGGCCAGAAAGACACAGAGAGACAGAAAGTGAGAAATCACTCCCCGTGGGGATGGCCACACTGCAATCCCTTCTCCTCCATTCTCCTCTCGGGATCTTGGGCATGCACACACATGTGCCCAATGTTAGTTTAAGCCACCGGGTCCAGGACTCAAACTGCGGTCGACTACATGGGAGCCCAATGACATAGCCATTAAGCCATCTGCTGGTCTCGTAGTACACTCTTTTGTAAAGTCCTAGATAAAAATATTTCAAGCTTTACATGTTGTACAGTCTTGGTCACACCTACAAATTCAGCGGTCACTATGAAAGCAGTTTAGACAGTATACAAATGAACAGAGCTGGGCCTGGTGCTGCCGTTTCTTGAACCCTATTATGAAAAAGATACTGATTGCTGCTTTCAAAGACTTTGAAATAACTCATAAATAAAAAAAAATTAGAATTTTCTTTTTTAATTCTTAATTGACAGAATTGTACATATTATGGGATTCAGTGTGGTTTTTTTTAAATAATTATTTTATTTAACTTTTATTTATTTATTTATTTAAAATTTTACCAGCCAGGGACAGAGTGAAAGAAAGAAAGCGAGCAAGCAAGAGAGAGAGAGAAAGTAAGAAAGCAAGCTGCCAGGTCTGGGACTCAAACCATGGTCAGCCATGTTGGAGTCTAGTGTCCCTAGCCTCAATGCCACCTGCTGGACCCATTGTGGTTTCTTTCTATACATGTATACCACTTATAATGTTAACAGAGCTGCCCCATTTTTTTTTTTTTTGAGAGGTTTTCGCTATAGGGCGCATACGCTTGCCAGACAGAGAGAGAAAGTGAGAAATCATCCCCCAGGGGGGGATGGTCACGCCGCAATCCCTTCTCCTCCATTCTCCTCTTGGGATCTTGGGCACCCATGCACACGCGCCCGGTGTGAGTTTTAAGCCACTGGGTCTGGGACTTGAACCGTGGTCGACTACGTGAGAATCCAGTGAAATAGCCATTACGCTAACTGCTGGTTCCCAGAGCTGCCCCATTTTGAGAACAAATCAGGGTAATTAGCATATCCTTTGTCTTAAAATCTGTTGTTTTTTTAACATTAGAAACATTCAAAATCTTTTATTTTGACTATTCTGAAATGTACACTATATTATTGTTAACTGCAGTCACCCTACTGTACCATGTAACACTAGAACTTGCTCCCCATCTTTTTTTTTATTATTTCTTAATTTTATTTGTTACTATTATTATTATTTAATTTGATCGAAGAGACAGAAAGAGTGAATAAGAGAAGGGGAAAATGAGAAAGCAAGTCACCAGGTCCAGCACTTGAATTACAGTCAGCCATGTGGGAATCCAGCACCTTAACCACCATGCCACCTACTGGCCCTACTCCTCCTGTCTTAACTGTTATATTGCATCTGTTAATATTTTGTTTATATTTCTCTTTCTTAGCTTATACCATTAATGTTTTCTAAAACTGATATGAAATAAAATACTTTTCTTTATTATATTTCAAAATGGGCTAATTGAACTCTCTGCTTTTAAAAAATGAAACTTGTTCTAGAAAGTGTAGAAGGAGCAAATGACTGCTACAGTTAAGAGCTTTATCCCATGGTCTATTAGGTATTTAGAAGTCATTTATTCCATCCCATACCACTGCAGGCTTGCACTTAGGCTAAGACTAGATCAGCATGTTATTTATGGACTTCCAGGAGGTGGCACAAGTTGCAGATATAAGAAAGTTTTGAAAAACTTGTAATATCCCAGAAAGCCTTCATTCTATAAATCATTTGGCTTTATCCTGTCACAGATCCCTTAGAGGCAACTCCTAGTTAGGTCATTAGTGAAAATGATTCTTTTTATTTTTTTTTAAGAGATTTTTTGCTATAAGGCGTGTGTGCTCACCAGAGAGACAGCGAGACAAAAAAGTGAGAAGTCACCACCCGCCCCAGGGGGATGGCCATGCCGCAATTCCTTCTCCATTCTCCTTTTGGGATTTTGGGCACATGAGTTTTAAACCAATAGGTCTGGGACTTGAACCATGGTTGACTACATGGGAATCGGTGACATAACCATGAAGGTGATTCCTAGTTATCTAATGATTCTTTGTTCCAGTTCCTTTACATTAACTAACCTGGGTACTTTGGGTCTAGTTTCACTCCCTTGTTTCTTTTTTTTTTTTGCTAAAGGGTGCACGCGCTCGCCAGACAGGCAGAGACAGAGACAGAAAACGAGAAATCACCCCCCAGGGAGGATGGCCATGCCGCAATCCCTTCTCCTCCATTCTCCTCTCGGGATCATGGGCACGCATGCACACGCACCCGGCGTGAGTTTTAAGCCACCAGGTCCGGGATGTGAACCGCGATCAACTACATGGGAGTCCAGCGACATAGCCATTACACCAACTGCTGGTCCCTCCCTTGTTTCTGATAGTTATTTTTTCCCACTAATTTCTTCATTAAGAATACAGTTTGTATGGAGTCCTGTTTATCTTAAGTTTTTAAATTAAAAATTTCTGTTAAACATGTTTGATTTTTAAAGGAACCTTTAATTGTAAAAATAGAATGCTTTGATTTCTAGTGTTTAAACCAAAAATTGATTTTTAAGAGGATTTTTCTGGTTTGCTTCAGAAATTTTAAAAAACTATGGTGCTGAAAAATATGGACCTCACTCAGTTTGTCTAATTCAAAAATCAGCATTTGTCATGGAAAAATGTGAGAGGAAACTCAGCTACCCAGACTGGGGAAGTGGATGTTATCAGGTAAACTCGATTAAAATCCTATCAAACATTATTTCATTTTATTTCATAATATGATGTTTTTATGTTTTAAAATACTTTGTCGCTTTTTATGTAGTTAACTTATTAATTAATACTTTAACATATCTTGTTTGTTTATGTAAATATTAGTTTAGATGCTTGTGTTTGTTAAACTGTTATTTCTTTGAGAAAAATTGCCTTTTTCTATTTGTTTTAAAATGTAGACAATTTGGGACGAGCAGATGGTGTAATGGTTATGTCGCTGGACTCCCACGTAGTCCTTCCTGGTTCGAGTCCCGGACCTGGTGGCTTAAATTTACACCAGGTGGCATGTGTGTGCATGCCCAAAGTCCTGAAGGGATTGTGGTGTAACCAGACCCCCCAGGGGTGATTTCTCTCTTTCTATCTGTCTCTCTCTCCAGTGAGCACACGTGCCATATAGCAAAAATCTCTCTTTAATACAAAACAAAACTGGCACTGGGTACATGTATGCATGTCCAAAATCCTAAGAGGAGAATGGAGGAGAAGGGATTGTGGCATAGCCATCCCCACGGGGAGTGATTTCTCACTTTCTGTCTCTGTCTCTGTCTCTCCAGGGAGTGCACATACCCTATAGCAAAAATCACTCATTAAAAAAAAGCAAAACAAAAAACTCACTGGATGCATATGTATGTGTGCCCAAAATTCCAAGAGGAGAATGGAGGAAAAGGGATTTTGGCGTGGCCATCCTCCCTGGGGATGATCTCTCTCTTTCTGTCTCTGGCAAGAACAGGCACCCAATAGCAAAAAATCTCTCTCTCAAAAGAAATGGTAAACAATTACTATATATCAGTAAGCTTTATAATAATTTTACTTCTGAATATAGTTTTCAGAAAGTTCATGGGAAATGTGTATTATGAAAAAATTATGCATGGATTTGGGGGGTGGGTATTGGCACCAAATAAACTTGTACTGATTTGTTACAACAGGCCTAAACAGGATCTAGTTTGGGGCACTAGAAAGGATAAGGCATCAGTTTTAAAAAAGCTCTTATCAGTGCAACATGTGTTCTGCTAAAGTGTAAGCAAGAACAAACATCAAATTTATAGTGAGCGTAATGGCTATGTCACTGGACTCCCACATAGTCAACTGCGGTTCGCCTCCTGGACCCGGTGGCTTAAAACTCACGCCAGGCGTGTGTGTGTGCGTGCCCAAGATCCTGAGAGGAGAATGGAAGGGGAGGGATTGCGGCGTGGCCATCCCCCCTGGGGGGGGATTTCTCACTTTCTGTCTCTCTGTCTCTCTCTGTCTGCCTGGCGAGCACACGCGCCCTATAGCAAAAACCTCTCAAAAAAAATTTTATAGTGAAATCTAAAATTATGGGGATAATACCCTGAAGAAATCAACAGTTTAAAAATCCAAACATTTTAAAAAAGACTAGACAGGACAGCAGATGACATAATGGACATGTCACTGGACTCCCACATGGCCAACCACATTTCGTGTCCCAGACCTGGTGGCTTAAAACTCATGCCAGAAAAAAAAAAAAAAAGGGACCAGCAGTTAGCAAAAAGACTATGTCGCTGGCCCACGCAGTCAACCACGGTTCGAGACCCGGACCTGGTGGCTTAAACTCATGCCAGGCGCATGTGCGTACGTGCCCAAGATCCCAAGAGGAGAATGGAGGAGAAGGGATTGTGGTGTAGCCATCCCCCCTGGGGGTGATTTCTCGCTTTCTGTCTCTCTGTCTTTCTCTGTCTGTCTGGCGAGCGCATGCGCCCTATGGCAAAAATGTCTCCAAAAAAAAAAAAAACCTCATGCCAGGTGCATGTGCGTGCCAGCCCAAAATCCTGAGAAGAGAATCGAGGAGAATGGATTGTGATGTGGCCAGTGTAGTGTGGCCACCCCTCCTGGCAGAGGGGTGATTTCTCTCTTTCTTTCTCTCTCTCTTCCCCCAGCGAATGCATGTGCCCTAATAGCAAAAATCTCTCTCTCAAAAAAAGGGAGGGACTAGACAATGTTGAAGACAATGTCAGCAGCATCAGATCATCCATGTCAACTTGTGAGCAAGAATTAATCTTGTTTCTGCCCAAATGGAAGAGGATCATAGCGAACATCATAGCTATCTCAATCACTTCAGCTTATTCTATTCATTTTTATTTTTAAGTTTATTAATTTACTTATTCAGTGGAAGAGAGAGAGACGGAGAAAGAGCTAGTACCCCACCAGTGTTCTGACGCACTGCTTCTTCAGCAAGCCCAGTGTACTCAGGGTGGTCTCTGGATGCAAACCTGAAGCCTTCTCACATGGGCTGGCTTCACAGAACGTTGTGTTTTACTGCCAACCACAGTCCAGCCCAGCTTACTCGATTCTGATTGAAAAATTAAATTTGAGCAAACTTTCTGCTCAGTAGGTACCAAAGCTCTTGTGCCCAAATCAACTGCAGACAAGAGCAGATTTTTCCATAGAACTTTTTTTTTTTTTTGAGAGAGAGATTTTTGCTGTAGGGCACATGTGCTCACTGGAGAGACAAAGACAGAGAGACAGAAAGAGAGAAATCATCCCCACAAGGGGAATGACCATACCATAATCCCTTCTCCTCCATTCTCCTCTCAGGATTTTGGGCACGCCCTGTCTAGGACTTGAACCATGGTCAACTCTGTGCGAGTTGAGTGAAGAAACATTATGCCATCTGCTGGTCTCTCCATAGAAATTTTAAAAAATGGTATCAAGACCCTGTAGAATTTCTTTGAAGAATTGTAACAGGAGATGCCACCTGGCTTTATCAGTTCAATTCTGAAGATAAAACATTCTCAAAGCAGTGGCTACCAGGAGGTATAAGTGATCCAATCAAAGCCAAAGCAGACTGGTCAGGAGCCACAGCCATAGCAACAATTTTTGGGGATGCCAAAGGCATTTTGCTTTTGACTTTCTGGAGAGCTGGAGAATAGTACCATCTGCTTTTTAGGGAGAGTGTTTTGAGAAAGTTCACTGAAGCTTTGCAGATACACTCATGGAAGCATCACCAGAGTCCTTCACTATGACGGTGCTCCTGCATTCCACTCACCAAACAAAAGTCGTTCTGTGAGTTTTGGCAGGAAACCACCTTCTAGTCCTGACTGGATCCTTCTGACTTCTTTTTGTTTCCTAATCTTAAAAAAATCTTTAAGGAAAGACTGCATTGACTTGGTTAAATGTCCATGACTTTCAGATCTTTAGGAGGATTAAATGACTGATATCTATTACAAAAGTGTCTTGAATGTGATGGGGCTTATGTTGAGAAATAACATGAATATATATATATATATAAATGAATATATATAGACACACACACACAAACATATATATATACACACACATGCATATATGCATATACATATATTGGATCATTGGAGAGGTCATGACACATTATTGCATAGAAGATATAGTAAAATACATCATGACTTTTCTGAGACCCTGTGTGTGTGTGTGTGTGTGTGTGTGTGTGTGTATAGTTTTGTTTGTTTGTATTTTAGGTTTTTGCCATGGGGTGCTTACACTCACCAGAGAGAGACAGAGAGACAAAGAGAAGGAAAGTGAGAAATCACCCACCAGGGGGATGGCCACACCACAGTCCTATCTCCTCCATTCACTTGGGATTTGGGGCATGTGTGCACATGTACCTAGTGTGTTTCTTTTAAGCCACAGGGTCCTGGACTTGAATCGTGATAGGCCATGTAGAAATCCAGTGCCTCAACCAGCGTGCCACCTGTTGGCCCCATTAATGTTTATATTAATACTTTTTATTTTTTGGTCAGGGGATGTGCTTGCCGGAGAGAGAGAGAGAGAGAATGCTTCATAGGGCATGGTCATGCTGCAATCCCTTTTCTTCCATTTCTTCATTCTGTCAAGATTTGGGGCAGGCATACTCATTCCTAGGCTTAATTTTTAAGCTGCCAGAGCCAGGATTCAAATTCTCTTTTTATGGCACAAGATATCCGAGAGTCATCTTGTACTTCCTCTGCCCCAGTCCTGGAATGAACCATTTTTCTAAAGAGCTCCAGGTACTTCTAGTGGAGCGTGTGTTTGGGGATGAAGAGCTGGGCGCTCATGTACGGCCCACTGCTGTTAGCTTATAGCTGTTCTCCAGAGCCTTCTGCAGAGCTAGGGTAGAAATGTGTGTGGAGCACGTATGTATATACACACTCATGTGTGTGTGCATGTGTGTATAAAACTACGAGTTTGTGCTAATATCTTTGATTCAAGTCCAACACCAAAGCGTTAATTTTTTCCCCCTTCACGTATTTGTACCTCCTTTTTCCACAGTGAGAAATGTGGCTCTCGGGACCAGCAGTTAGCGTAATGGCTATGTCGCTGGACTCCCACATAGTCTACCGCGGTTCGTGTCCTGGACCCGGTGGCTCAAAACTCACACTGGATGCGTGTGCGTGCATGCCCAAGATCCCAAGAGGAGAATGGAGGAGAAGGGATTGCGGTGTGGCCATCCCCCCTGGGGGGTGATTTCTTGCTTTCTGTCTCTATGTCTCTCTCTGTCTGGTGAGCGCATGCGCCCTATAGCGAAAAACCTCTCAAAAAAAAAAAAAAAAGAAATGTGACTCTCGGTGACCTCAGTGTGTTTACTTATTTGGTCTGTCCACATCCTTTCCTCCTCCACCACCCCATGTGGTTACCCTCCTCATCCACGCATGCTCTGGCCTGACTCACCAGGTCATACCACACCTCTCTCCAGCCCCATGCACAGACCTTGCCTCCCTAATGGCTTCGGACTTAATGGCTTTGAGGAGGGCAAAGGTGAAGGGATAAGTGAGGGGTTTTTTGTTTTATTTTTTAAGTTGCAACATGTGTGTGACATGAAATCTGCCGTTTTACCCTTTGTTAAGTGTACCGTTCATTGGCATTACACATCCACATTGCTGGCCCACCGTCATCGCTGCCCATCTGCCACAGTTTTGATTATCCCAGACTGAAACTGTTCCCACTGACCATTCATCCCCCATCCCTCCTCTCTTCAGCCCCTGGCAACCATTCTCCTACCTCATATCTCTTTGAATTTGCCTATTTCATATAAATCGGGTCATATAATATCCTTTTGCAGCTGGCTTATTTTACTTAGCATGTATTCAGGGTTCATCCATGTTGTAGCATGTAACAGAACTTTGGAGAATGCCTTTTGGGATCCTGGGCACCCTCGCCTGGCATATGTCTCAGACTACCAGTCTGGGACTCAGAGTTGGACACGTGGGATCTGGCTGCCGTAATCACCAGGCCACTGAGCCAGCTTCCCTATTCTTATTTTAATTCTCTGATAAAACTTTTGATCGAACTTACATATGGAAATAGATTGAATCAACTTTGTCATCTTCCTTCAAAAAAACTGCAGCCCCCAGTATTACATTCTTTCCCAGAGGTACCACTTTCAGTTCTTAGCTGTAAATAACTCAATTCTCACTGATAAATGAAATTAGTAAAGTTACAGGATACCAAATCATTATACCCCCCCTTGGAGGCGGTGATCTCTTACTTTCTGTCTCTCTGTGTCTCTCTGTCTTTCTGGCAAGCACCTGCGCCCTGTAGCCAAAACAAATAAATAAAGTAGTGCATATACACAATGGAATACTACTTGACCGTAAAGAACAGTCAGGTCCTGCCATTCGGTACAGAGTGGTTGAACATAGAAGACGCGATAAAGTGGAGTAAGCCAGACAATGAGATTTGAACATTGTATGTCGTAGCTCAGTGTATTCTGGATGTCTACACTCTGGTCGAAATGGAAAGATTTGAAAATGTGCAAGTAGAGTACAACTGTAGGCTACATAGGGAGGAGAGGGTTGGAAATCATACAAGGGGGTCAAGGAAAAACCATTTAACAGACACAAATGCAGGTAGATGGGGTAAATGGGTTGAAGAATAGCATTCCAAATACGGAGTGAAAAAATCAGACATCGCCAACCATTCATACATACATATGTGAGGGGGAGAGAAAAGGGAGAACTAGTAGAGCAAAAATTAATGGCACATATGATTAAATGGTGGTCTGTATTGAAAACAATGATAATGTGACAAGCAGATGACATAATGGTTACATCACTGAACTCGCACATAGTCGACTACAGTTCGAGTCCCAGACCCAGAAGCTTAAATTCTTCACACCAGGTGCACGTGTGTGCGTGCCCAAAATCATGAGAGGAGAAAGGAGGAGGAGGGATTGCCATGTGGCCATCCCCCTGAGGGGTGATTTCTCTCTTTCTGTCTCTCTGTCTCTCTGGCACAAGCACATGCCATATAGTAAAAAAACTCTCTAAAAAAGAAAATATGAAAACAACAAATATGGTATTTAATTATCTCACACTGCATGCATGCTTTAAAAATCCATATTATACCCCACAAAAATGTATACCAATTAAATATAAATAAGAAAGTATATACTAAAATAGAAAAAAAAGCAAATACCCTGTGTTTATGCCCTGGAAAACCATAATATATCCCATTAATATATAAAAGTACTGTGTCAATTAAAAATAATTTAAATGAAAAAAAATCCTCTTTATGGGGCCAGCAGGTGTCATGGAGGTTAAAGGACTGGATCCCACATGACTGACTGCACGGTTCAATTCCCAGACCTGACAACTTGAAAATCACACCAGGCACGTGTGTGTGCATGCCCAAAATCCCAAGGAGAGACTGAAGAAGGGACTGCAGCATGGCCATCCCCCTGGGGAGGGTTTCTCCTTTTCCCTCTCTCTTTCTCTGGCGAGTGCATGGGTCCTATAGCAAAAAAAAAAGAAAAAAAAAAAGTGATAGGGTGCATGAGCTTGCTGGAGAGGCAGGGAGAGACAGAGAGACAGAAAGCAAGAAATCGCTCCCCAGGGGAGATGGCCACGTTGCAATCCCTTCTCCATTCTCCTCTTGGTATCGTGGGCACACGCACACGCGCCTGGTATGAGTGTTTTGTTGTTTTTTTAAAAAACTAATTAGTTAACTTTATTTATTCATTCATTTGTTCATTTTTTTTATTAGTTTTTTTTTTTTTGGAGAGGTTTTCGCTATAGGGCATGTGCGCTCGCCAGACAGAGAGAGACATAGAGACAGAAAGCGAGAAATCACCCCCCAGGGGGGATGGTCATGCCACAATCCCTTCTCCTCCGTTCTCCTCTCGGGATCTTGGGCACGCACGAACACGCACCCGGCGTTGAGTTTTAAGCCACCGGGTCCGGGACGCGAACCGTAGCCGACTACGTGGGAGTCCAGCGACATAGCCATTACGCTAACTGCTGGTTCCCTTTTATTCATTTTTTTTTTTTACCATGAATCAAATTTCCCCAAAAGGGGGATTTTATTGATTACTTTATTCCCTCACAAATAGACCAACTGCAATCAAATGAGGTGAACGTTCACTTCAAGATTTTGTCGTCTTCAGAATAGAAGAGATGAGGCTTAGAACTGGATCACTTGACCCTTTCTCTTCGTATCTCCTCCCAGTTGAAAATGCTCACATCTCTTAGCCAGCATCCTTTTAGATCTGCGGCCGGGCTCAGCACATTCAGCCTCAGCACAATCTCCTGTATAGTTTTTGTCTTTTTCCGGAAAATAAGCTTAGTCTGTCCACCACAGCCACTCTGCTTCCTGTCATAACGCCGCTGTCCCCGAGCACACAGAGCATCCTTGCCCTTTTTGTACTGTCACTTTATGAGGTTGGTGCTCGCCACACTTCTTACAGAGGGTCCGACGGGTTTTAGGGACGTTCACCATGCTTGTGGGCCTGCTATTTCCATTCATTTATTTTAATTTGACCCCAGAGAGAGAGAGAGAGAAGAGAAAAACCAAGCCACCAGGTCCAGGACTTGAACTTTGGTTGGCCATGTGGGAGTGTCCAGCGCCCTAACCACCATGCCACTCGCTGGTCCCTGCCTGATATAAGTTTTAAACTTCCCAGTCTGGAAAAAACTGTTTTTAAAAAAGTGCTTTTTATATGAGGTTTAAGATATGTTGGGACCAGCAGCTGGCGTAATGGCTATGTTGCTTGGCTTCTATGGA
>NW_006159920.1:450956-462822 GCF_000334495.1 Tupaia belangeri chinensis
AAAAAGGTATGTTCACAGCTGGGGCCAGCAGGTGGCGTGGTTGTTAAAGCGGCTAGACTCCCACAGGTCCGACCTGGTGGCTTGAAAATCATACCGGGCATGTGTGCCCAAAATCCTAGAAGGAGAATTGAAGAGAAGGGATTGCAGCATGACCATCCCCCTAGGCGGGTGATTTCTTACCTTCCCTCTCCATCATGGTCTCTGGTGAGTGCATGCACGCGATGACTAAAAAAAAAAGACGACCCACATCCATATTTTCATATAGTTGAAGGTGAAATCTCATATTCTAGAATCTTACTGACCTGAATATAAATTTTTTTCTCTTTGAAGGTTTCTTGTTCTCCTCAAGGGCTGAAGGTCTGGGTCCAAGACACTTCCTATTTGTGTAGTCGGGCTGGGCAGGTCCTCCCCGTCAGTATCCAGATGAATGGCTGGATTCACGGTGGAAACCTGCTCTGCCCGTCATGTGGGGACTTCTGTGAGCTCTGTCCTCCCGAAACAGATCCTCCAGCTGCTAACCTGACCCGAGCTCTGCCACTGGGTAAGTATTCGTGATGGTTAGAGGGAAATAAGATAAAGGGGGAGGGGCCAGCAGGTGGTGTGTTTAAGGCCCTGGATTCCCACATGGCTGACTGCAGTTCAAGACCCCGACCTGGCAGCTTGCTTTCTGACTTTCTCTCACTCTCTGTGTCTCTCTCTGGTTGAAATGAAAAAATAATAATAAATAAAATTAAATGAAATAATTATTTAAATAAATAAAGGGAGAAATAAAGAGAGGAGGTATAAGGTGCTGAGAATTTCCTATAAAGGTGCTAAAGGGATCAGCAGGTGGCATGGTGGTTGAGGTGCTGGACTCCCACATGGTCGACCACGGTTCAAGTCCTGGACCTGGAGGCTTGCTTTCTCACTCTCCCTTTCTCTCTGTCTGTCTTTCTCTGGTCAAAATAGAAGAATAATGGGAAACAGCAGTTAGCGTAATGGCTTTGTTGCTGGACTCCCACGTAGTCGACCGCGGTTCGCGTCCCGGACCCGGTGGCTTAAAACACACTGGGCGTGTGTGCATGCGTGCCCAAGATCTCAAGAGAAGAATGGAGGAGAAGGGATTGCAGCGTGACCATCCCCCCGGGGGGTGATTTCTCGCTTTCCAGCTCTATGTCTCTCTCTCTGTCTGTCTGGCGAGCGCACGCGCCCTATAGCGAAAATCTCTCCAAAAAAAATTAAAAATAAATTTAAAAAATAGATGAATAATGATAATAAATAAACATTTTTTTAAAAGGTGCTCTAAAGTAAGTTGAACTTTAGGGCCAGCAGGTGGCATGATAGATAAGGCACTAAACTCTCATGTGGCAAACCATGGTTCAAGTCTTGGGCCTGGCAGCTTGAAATCATGCTGGGTACATAGACATTTGTGCTCCAAATCCCCAGGGGAAAATGGTAGAGAAGGGATTGTGCATGGTCATCCCCTCAGGGGCGTGATTTCTCATTTTCCTCCTCTCTCTCTCTGTCTCTCTCCAGTGAGTGCACGTGCCCTATGGCAAAACATAAAAACAAAACTTTTTCAACTGCTGTTTTGTGAGAAAATCCTCCTTTCCATAATTATTAGAAATCTAAGGCAGCACGGAACCGGCAGGTGACATGGTGCTTAAGGGTGCTGGACTCCCACTTGGCTGACTGTGGTTCGAGTCCTGGACTTGGCAGTTTGCTTTCTCACTTTCTCTCTTTCTCTCTCCCTCCACCTTCTGGTCCAATCTAAATAAATAAATAAACTGAAGTAAAATAATTCTTAAAAGAAAAAGAAGCCTGGGAACCAGCAGTTAGCGTAATGGCTATGTCGCTGGACTCCCACGTAGTCGACCGCTGTTCACGTCCCGGACCCGGTGGCTTAAAACTCACGCTGGGCGCGTGTGCGTGCGTGCCCAAGATCCTGAGAGGAGAATGGAGGAGAAGGGATTGCGGCGTGACCATCCCCCCCTGGGGGGTGATTTATCGCTTTCTGTCTCTCTGTCTCTCTCTGTCTTTTTGGCAAGTGCACGCCCCTATAGCAAAAAACCTCTCACCCCCCCTCCCCAAATAAAAAGCACATACTGTGGTTCTGAACTTCTTTGGTTCAAATCCCAACTGTACAACCTGGTTCTATGACTTCCAAATGATTAGTTATGCACTATACTGGCGGCCCACAGTTTGAGTCCCGGACCTGGTGGTTTGCGTGTGCGCTCTCTCTCTCTCTCTCTCACACACACACACACACACTGACTCTCTCTGGTCAAATGAAAATAAATAAATAAAGATAAATAAAATAATTTTTGAGAAAAACAAAAGAAAAGAAATAGGAGACCGCATGTCCTGGTATGCCTGAGGATAGTTCATATGCCTATTGTCCTGTTATACTTGCTTATTTTTAGGATTGTTTTAAAAATTATTTTGTTGTTAAATTTTATTTATTATTACTTTTTAAAATTTGACCAGAAAGAGAGAGGGAAGGAGAGAGACTGGGAAAGTGAGGAAATAAGCCACTAGGTCCAGAACTCAAACCACAGTCTGTCATGTGGGAGTCCAGCGCCTTACCCACCACACCACCTGCCAGCCCTTGTTTTTAGATTTTTGCAATAGGGCACACGTGCTCACCAGAGAGAGAAAGGGAAAGCAATAAATCACCCCGCAGGAGGGACGGCCACACCGCAGTCCCTTCTCCTCTTGGGATTTTGGGAATGCACACCCACGTGCCCGATGTGATTTTTAAGCCTCCAGGTCTAGGTCTCCAACTGTGGTCAGCTGTGGGGGAGTCCAGCTCTTTCTTTCTTTCTTTCTTTCTTTTTTTTTTTTGGAGAGGTTTTTGCGATAGGGCGCGTGCGCTCGCCAGACAGACAAAGAGAGCCAGAGAGCCAGAAAGCGAGAAATCACCCCCCAGGGGGGATGGCCACGCCGCAATCCCTTCTCCTCCATTCTCATCTCGGGATCTTGGGCACGCATGCACACGCGCCTGGCGTGAGTTTTAAGCCACCGGGTCCGGGATGCGAACTGCAGTTGACTACATGGGAGTCCAGTGACATAGCCGTTAAGCTAACTGCTGGTCCCGAGTCCAGCACTTTCACTGCCACACCACATGCTGCCACACTGTTGTAATTATTACGGGTGCTCTCTTGTATTCTCAGAATGTACTGGTTTGGGGTGATCAATTATATGGTCACCCTAGTTAGAAGGGACAAGCAAGATAAAAGGAGAAAGTTGTTCCTCCCACTTAGATTAGCTTTTCTGTGTATCTTCAAGTTTGCTGGGGTTAACTACTCTAAGATCCTTCCTTCTTCACCTAGGTACCATTTTAAGTCTGGGTATAACAGAATATGTATAAATATAAAACAACTTTGTGTATCTTAATTTTAGGAAGTCCATTTTGGTTCTGCTCTGCAAGGTGGTTAGTCCTTTGGTCACCTGTACGCAGGCCAGCAGGTGGTGTCCAGTTAAGGCAATGGACCGTACGTGGCTGACTGTTTGAGTTGTCCACCCAACAACTTGAGAGACACACCGGGGGCCTGTGTGCGTGTGCCCAAAATGCCAAGAGGAACATGGAGAAGGACTGCAGCAAGGGCCTCTCCGCAGGGGGGCGTTTTCTCACTTTCCCTTCCTCTGTCTCTAGCAAGCGTGCACAGCTGTGGCACAGGGTCACGTATCATCAGCACATGTACTCCTCTGGTTTTGGGGGTATTTTTTAGAGAATTATTTATTTAATTTTATTTGTTGTTATTATTTTTAATTTGACCAGAAAGAGACAGAGAGCGAGACAAAGAGAAAGTGAGAAAGCAAGCCACAGTCTTGCTTGAACCACAGTCGAGTCCAGAGCCTTAACCACCATGCCACCCACCAGCCCCGTACTCACTTGCTACCATTTAATTGATAGGATTTATTCCACACACGCCTATAGAAAGTCAATTGTTTTGTTTTCAACCCTAGATCTCTGTTCCCGTTCCTCTAGCCTGGTGGTCACCCTCTGGCTTCTGCTAGGCAATCTATTTCCTCTGCTGGCAGGATTTCTTCTGTGTGTGTGGCACTAGGAACAGGAAAGACAGTTCTGGATATTCCTTTGTGTCATGTTCCTGTGAACAAAGCACAAAATCTGGGCAAGCGCCAAGCTGTGCAGGTGGCAGAGGCATTCCCGACTTCAGTGTGGATGGTTGACCACACCCAGGCCTCGGAGCAAAGCAGTCACTCCTCACAACCCAGCACCTCAGAGTTTGGCGGTGCAGAAGGATTTCCAGATCACCAAGTCTCTTCACTTTTCAAGATACGTAATCTTGAAGGAGAGATTTCCTTTGGAAGTGGGATAATTGGTGAAGTTTTCAGAGTGATTACATACCTCATCATTTTCATTAACCTAAGACAGTGCGAAGGTTCATCGTGGAGTAAATTAAACGAGCTGATTATTGCGAGACTGGAAATTGTAGATCCTGTCTTCAACAGTGTGAGTCGTCCTCCGATTGACAGAGAAGTGAACCGAGAGCTCACCGTCACTGTTACACCTGGTTTAAATGTAATAGCTGTACAGGGTGCACTCAGTCATTGTTCTCACTGTACATGCTGAAGAGTCTTCTTAAAAGATGTTTTCTAAATCTTACGATACAACAGTGCTTGCCCTTTTGCCAGCCGTGTGGCAGTTGACTCCTAACTGTTGTCAGTGTTTTGGTAGCCGTCTGTACTCACCGGAATTCAGCAAGCAGCTTCCAGCTATGTTCACTGTTAGTTTGGTTTTTTTTTTTTTTCTGTTTCTTTTTTTAAGAAACAGTCTCATTATGTTGTCCAGGCTAGTCTTGAACTTGCAATCCTCTTGCCTCATTCTCCTACGTGTCTGTCCCTACAGGCAAATACTACTATACCATGTTCCATTAATAATGACCTGAAAAACGTGGGTTCAGAAAGAGTAAAATACTCTGCCCTATGAAAACACAGAAGACATTGCAGACAGAATTGTACTTGTATGTTTTTTAGTTAATAGTTATAAATACATGGACCAGCAGTTGGCGAAATGGCTATGTCGCTGGACTCCCATGTAGTCAACCATGGTTCGAGTCCTGGACCCAGTGGCTTAAGCTCACACAGGGCGCGAGTACATGCGTGCCCAAGATCCTGAGAGGAGAATGGAGGAGAAGGGACTGCGGCATGGCCATCCTCCCTGGGGGGTGATTTCTCGCTTTCTGTCTCTCTGTGTCTTTCTGGTGAGTGCATGCGCCCTATAGCAAAACCTCTCAAAAAACAAATAGTTATAAATGTAGTCTAGCCAAAAACAGGACTACTCTTTTTTAACCAATGACCAGTGAAGATAAAGAGAAATTCTGGTGTCAGCAGGTATGCAGGCACTTTCTAGTGGACTATTGTTACAGAGGTATTTCTAACATCTGAAAATTATGTATAAGAAAAAAAATTAGTAGGAAATGGTCCAAACTGTTTACTAGTATCAAAGAATAGGTTTGGTGTAGGAACAGGTCCACTTTACTGTATAATATGGTTCTGTTCATAGACACTAGTAGACTGCCTTAGCTTATATGTCATTTCCTGCCTGCATTTGACACCCGACCATTGCCATGTAGGTTCTGGTCCTCACAAGCAGTTCTGCTCTGGTACCAGCCCCACTTAATAATTGCAATTCAAATTGTCTTAAGGATGGGCGATCCCTACTTTTTTTCTCGAAAACTAATCATGTCCTGTGGCATTCCAAACTCCTTTAGACAGCCTTCTTTCTTCTCTCACTCCTTCTCTTTCTTCCTCCTTTTCTTTCTCTCCCTCCCCCGCTTTCTTCCACTCAGCATATACATTGAGCATTGCATTGGAGAAATCATGCAACATGAACAGGCAGCATCATTACTGATTCCAACAGACTGTGGGGCGCTGAGGCCTAACAGCAGCCTCAGCATAAAAGAAAATCACTCTTTTAATACATAAATTCAAAATAAGCATTTGCATGCAGTTTTAAGTTGGAGGCATTTGTCATTGTGAAAAGCTGAGGGTCCCAAACATAGTGCATTTCTGCCAAGAGGCTGGCGGTAATGGTCTGCGGGCCAGTGCTCGGTTTCCTCCCTGCATTGTACATAGTTCAAATCACGCAAGGCCAGAGAAAGTGAAGAGTATATTTTTAAAGAAACTTCAGATAATCTAACTTATAGAGCTGTTATGATTATGAATCATCCTGCAAAGCTGTATAGAGAATGTCACCAAAAATACAATGGGTTAATATATTTGAAATTCACAGTGAGAGGTTCAACTATATTTTGACAGTTGTGCAATAATGCCATTTAGGTAGTATTGTTTCTGAGCATGGTGCTTTTTATACTTGAAATATATTTTTGCTTTATTTTTTATTGATATAATTATATTTGCACTGATGATTTTCTGGAGAAAATATTACAGATGACATTTTTTGTATATATATTTATTAAGCTTGGAATCTGGTTAGCCCAGCGTTTTCTCTGCACAAATATGAAACTTGATAAAGTGTAATGTCAAGAAATCTGGAATTCCCGAGGGTCACTGACTACACTGTTGTCTCCCTTCCATTTCAATAAGGCTTGTACGTGGTCGCTTACCACCGATTCTGCAGATGTACTCAGCACAACGGAGAAGGAGCTGACCAGTGAGACGTGTTCAGACTAAAACATTTAGTCCCTTAGAATGTGAGAATGGAAGCACAGACTTTTAAAATCTGAGATTTGCATACAGGATTACTGGTATAAAACTCAGCTGCACGCCGAAGGCTCTGCCGTGGCCTGTGCTGGTGTACTGCGGCAGGTCATGCCCTTCCTGGTCTGGGAACCAGAAAGTGAGCGCTTCCTGCAGCCATGCCTCTGTGCAGCTGGGGAGGAGTGCGAGGAGCAGCTGCCTGGGGGCCGTAGACTGGAGTCCATCCCTTCCCAGGACTCGGAAAGGGCTAAGTGCTTGTAAAACTGACTACCTCGGCTTTCAGTCCGGACGTTTGTTTTACAGTCCCAGTTCTCAAAATTATCAAGTGAATTTGTCTCAGGTTTTCAAGGACAGAATTTACGGGAAGGAAGCAAAAGCCATGTCAGTAGCCCAGAGCTGACAGATTTAAAGAAATTGGCAAATAGGTGGGCAGCTTAAGGTAGAGCCCTCCAATATTCTGGAAAACTTTTTTACCACTTCTTAGACAGTAACTTACATTTTTCCTATAGGATACTTATTTTGTTAAGACCAAACAGACACTCTAAACATGTTTAAAATTATGCTTAAAATTAGTTCTTAGCCTATGTAGTTTATTGCTATTTGACATTGAAACATAATTTTATGAAGTTTAAGTAGTTTTAGGAAGAGACATAATATGTATGTCAGAGTATTCCATAAACTTGTATCTAGGCTTTCTTCAGTATTCAAAGACTTATTGATCGAGTGGTAGCAACCAGCGGGTTCCGAGTCCTCCCATCCTTAATGGTCCATGACTGATACACGCCCAGGTCTGCCCTGTCCCTGCTGGCTCTGACCCAGTCCCGGAGGATGCCAGCTCGTGTTGTGATTGTCACAGTGTCTTGTGCTCTTTGCCTTACCACTGTCCTTGGCCTTGGACACGCACCACACAGAGAAGAGCCATCTCAGTCTCGGGGCAAGGGGCTGAGCAGTCCCCGCTGGCGCTGGTGGAGGAGGACCTCAGCTGCAGGCGCAGCCCCAGACCCGTTTCACAGCGGGCCCTCCTCCATCCCGCCTCGCCCTGTGGCCAGGAGGACTGACATATCTTAGAACTTACCTGAAAGGAAGGTTTCTTTTGTTTTTTTTTTTTTAAATCGTACATTGGGCGAGGGTTGGAGGGAGTGGTGGTGAATTATTTTCCTTTGTGTTTACATTTTCAAAAATTTAATAGAAGACTTAAACTGAGTTAATCTTTATTTATGAACTTTAAATGTAATATATTCCTTACACAACTTTAATAAAAATGGAAACTAATTTGCATCTTGTCTTTACTTAACACCATCAATATGTTTTTTTTAAGAGAGAGAGATTTTTGTTATAGGACACATGTGCTTGCCGAAGAAACAGAGAAAGACAGAAAGTGAGAAATCACTCCCCAGAGAGGATGGCCATCTTGAGATCACTTCCCCATTCTCCTCTTCGGATTTTGGGCACGCATGCACATGCACCAGGTGTGAGAGTTTCAAGCCTCCGGGTTGGGGTCTAGAACCATGGTCAACCATGTGGGAGTCCAGTGATGTAACCATTACGCCATTTGCTGGTCCCAACACATCACCATCAATTTTTAAAAATCTGAATGAGAAAAAAAAAGTCTGAATGAGGAACACAAATACCTCATTTGGGGAGGGTGAGGTGTTAATTATGAAATATAATTGAACTTTTACTTGAGAGTAATGTACAATTGTCCTACTAGGAGGATGGAAACAGGTGAGCTACGGGAGTGGCCCTCAAACAGGTAAGTAGGAGAAAGAACAGAAAAGAGTAATTCAGGGCAGCGGGACTTTTGCTAAGGATCACTCCAGCCCCCCTCCCCCTTTTTATTTATTTATTTATTTATTTATTTTTTTTTTGCCATAGGGCGAGTACACTTACTGGAGAGAGACAGAATGATAGGGAAAGTGAGAAATCACCCCCTGGGGGGATGGCCATGCCATAATCCCTTCTCCATTCTCCTCTCAGGATTTTGGACACACAGGTAGACTTGTTTTTCAAGCTGACAGGTCCAGGACTTGAACTGCACAGTTAGCATGGGAATCTAGCTGCCTTAACCATGCCACCTGCGGGCCCATTCCAGTCCCTTTTCTACACTGTGAGCTAGAAGTTTCATCATGTGACCCCTCCGTGCATTCAAGTACACGCTGTCCAGCGATGCCCAGCACATCGTGGCTGTAGTTATGAAGCATGATTCTTGCTCATGACCCGAGTGGAGCAGGAGAACATCCCCAGGAATGTGCCTTTCCCTCGTGCACTCAGCCGTGTGCATGCCCCACGAGCCAGGCAGTTTGCAGAATAGGTTGAACTTAGCCCATGTGAGCTACTTGTTAGACAGATCTTTGTGGGGATTTCCTATCAACATAGATAGTTTTGAGTACTTAATATTTTATGTATGTAACTAAAACTATACACATAAATGCCTTTGAGTAATTGAGTAAGTTCAGTATTATGTGCATAGCCTATAAAAGATAAAGCTGTCTGGGAGCAGCAGGTGGCACACTGGTTAGGGTGCTGGGTCCCATATGGCCCCACCCTGGTGCGAGTCCAGGACCCAGTGACTTCAGAAACATGCTGGGTGCATGTGTGCACAGGCCCAAAATCCCAAGAAGAGAATGGAGAAAGGATTGCAGTGTGACCATCCCCACCCAGAAGGTAACGTCTCCCTTTTTTGCTCTTGGTTTCTCCTTCTCTGGCTAGCACATCCACCCTATAGTGAACTGTTAGGTCACTGGGAAGCCATGACGTATTTTTCTTTTTCTATGCAAAAATGCGCCATGATTTTCCCAATTACCCAATTTTTTTTTTTAGAATTACTTCATTTTATTGTTATTGTCTTTATTTTTTTTAATTTGACCAGAGACAGAGAGAGATGGCAGCAGAGTGAGAAAAAAAGCCACCAGGTCCAGAATGCAAACCACAGTTGGCCATGTAGAAGTCCAGTGCCTTAACCCCATGCCATCTGCTGACCCCTGGATGACCCAATTTAAAAAAAAAAAAAGATAAAGCTGTCCACATTCCATGTATTACCTTGTTTACACTATCTTTTGGCATGTTCAGAGAATATGGCTTATTTACAGGGGATTACTGCATAAATTGGTCTTTTGTTCACAGTCTCTTCAGTACATCAGCTGAAATGGAGAGATTTATTTAAGCCTTGTGAGGGTTCCACCAGAAATGCTTTTTCCAAGAGTTATTTATTTTATTATTATTATTATTGTTATTCTTTTAATTCACCAGAGAGAGAGGGAAAATGAGAAAGCATGCCACCAGGTCCAGAACTCAAACTGCAGTCAGCCACGTGGGAGTTCAGCACCTCAAATGCCATACCACCTACTGGCTCCAGTTTTTTTTATTTTTTTAACATTTTAAATAAACAGAGGGCCAGCCCATGGTAGGATGGTTAATGTGGATCGATTCCACATGGCCAACTGTGTGGTTTAAGTCCTGGACCCAGTGGCTTTTAAAACATGTGCGACTTGGGGCCCGCCGTTAGTGTAATGGCTATGTCGCTGGATTCCCACGTTGTTGACTGTGGTTCGCGTCCCGGACCCGGTGGCTTAAAACTCACGCGTGCGTGCATTCCCAAGATCCCGAGAGGAGAATGGAGGAGAAGGGATTGCGGCATGGCCATCCCTCCCGGGGGTTGATTTCTCGCTTTCTGTCTCTCTGTCTCTCTCTGTCTGTCTGGCGAGTGCACATACCCTATAGCAAAAACCTCTCAAAGAAAACAAAAAACAAAAAAACCACATCAGACTTGTGCATGCCCAAAAGATTGAGAGGAGAATGGAGGAGAAAGGATTGCAGGGGTGGCCATGCCTCCCAAGGGCTGTTTCTCACTTTACCCCTCTCTTGGGTGAGTGTACATGCCCTACAGCAAGTTGTTTAAAAATTGGGGCCAGCTGGTGGTGCGGGGATTAGGTTGACTGGATCCCATATGGCCAACTGTGTGTCTGGTTTGAGTCCCAGACCCAGCTTGAGGAATGTGCCAGGCCTGTGTGTGTGCATGCCCAAGATCCCAAGAGGAGAATAGAGGAGAAGGAACTGTGGTGTGGCCATATCCCACAGGGGATGCTTTTTCACGTTCTCTCTTGTGAGTGTACATGTCCTATAGAAAAACTTTTAAAAATTTTAAATAAATAGATTGAATAGTAACATAGTCACTCAAATATGCGATCTGACATTCTGGCAGACGGCCAATACCTTTCTCTTTTTATTTGCTTTTTTTTTAATGAAAAAAATTTGCAAGTATATAATAAGTTTATCCCTTGAGTGACATAGGAAAATCCCTCTTAAGAGAAATGACATTGCAAAAGAAGCAAAGAATCTTTTTATGTTTCAAATAAAACTATGCATCCTGCTTCTAAACATCTTTCATAGTATTTGACAGTTCGTTAAAATAAACTTTTCTCCTCCATGTGGATTTTACCCAAATTTATCTTTTTAAAGAATTATTTTATTTAGTCATGGCTATCACCCTGGGGAGTGATTTCTCTTTCCTTGTCTCTCTCTCTCTGTCAAGTGCACATGCTCTATAGTAAAGTGAAAATAAAAGAGGGCTCCTGAATGGGGTTAGGCTCTTACAACACCTGAGAGGGCCAGCAGGTGGCATACTGGTTGGGATGCTGGACTCCCACGTGGCTGACTGTGCTTTGAGTCCTGGAGTTGGTGTCTTGAAACACGCTAGACGTGTGCTTGCCAGAGTAAAAGCATCTCCCCAATGGAGTGTGGTCATACCACAGTCCTTTTTCCGCCATCTGCCCATCCCATCAGGATTTGGGAAATGTATGCACATACATACTTTATTTTTTTCAAGCCGCTGGGGTTGGGAGTTGGAACCATGGTCGACCATGTGGAATGCAGCTCCCTGTGCACGATGCTTACCAGCTGTGCTACATGTGTGGCCTTGAAAATATTTAAATCACGGGAACCAGCAGTTAGCGTGATGGCTGTGTCGCTGGGTTCCCACATAGTCGACGGCAGTTCGCGTCCCGGACCCGGTGGCTTAGAACTCACGCTGGGCGCGTGTGCGTGTGTGCCCAAGATCCCGAGAGGAGAATGGAGGAGAAGGGATTGCGGTGTGACCATCCCCCCTGGGGAGTGATTTCTCGCTTTCTGTCTCTCTGTCTCTCTCTGTCTGTCAGGCGAGCGCACGCACCCTATAGTGAAAACCTCTCAAGAAAAAAAAATA
>NW_006159920.1:463210-466800 GCF_000334495.1 Tupaia belangeri chinensis
GCCGCTAGATCCCATATGGCCAACTGAGTAATTTCAGTCCCAGACCTGGCAGCTTGGAAAACATGTTGGGAGCACGTGCTCATGTGCCCAAAACCCTGAAAAGAAAATGGAGAAGGGATTGCGGCATGGCCATCCCTCCCGGGGGTTGATTTCTCGCTTTCTGTCTCTCTGTCTCTCTCTGTCTGTCTGGCGAGTGCACATACCCTATAGCAAAAACCTCTCAAAGAAAACAAAAAACAAAAAAACCACATCAGACTTGTGCATGCCCAAAAGATTGAGAGGAGAATGGAGGAGAAAGGATTGCAGGGGTGGCCATGCCTCCCAAGGGCTGTTTCTCACTTTACCCCTCTCTTGGGTGAGTGTACATGCCCTACAGCAAGTTGTTTAAAAATTGGGGCCAGCTGGTGGTGCGGGGATTAGGTTGACTGGATCCCATATGGCCAACTGTGTGTCTGGTTTGAGTCCCAGACCCAGCTTGAGGAATGTGCCAGGCCTGTGTGTGTGCATGCCCAAGATCCCAAGAGGAGAATAGAGGAGAAGGAACTGTGGTGTGGCCATATCCCACAGGGGATGCTTTTTCACGTTCTCTCTTGTGAGTGTACATGTCCTATAGAAAAACTTTTAAAAATTTTAAATAAATAGATTGAATAGTAACATAGTCACTCAAATATGCGATCTGACATTCTGGCAGACGGCCAATACCTTTCTCTTTTTATTTGCTTTTTTTTTAATGAAAAAAATTTGCAAGTATATAATAAGTTTATCCCTTGAGTGACATAGGAAAATCCCTCTTAAGAGAAATGACATTGCAGAAGAAGCAAAGAACCTTTTTATGTTTCGAATAAAAATATACATCCTGCTTCTAAATATCTTTCGTAGTATTTGACAGTTTGTTAAAATGAACTTTTCTCCTCCGTGTGGATTTTACCCAACTTTCTTTCCTTTCTCTTTCTATTTGTATAAAAACGTTTTTCTGCCAGGGCCAGCAGGTGGCATACTGGTTGGGATGCTGGACTCCCACGTGGCTGACTGTGCTTTGAGTCCTGGAGTTGGTGTCTTGAAACACGCTAGACGTGTGCTTGCCAGAGTAAAAGCATCTCCCCAATGGAGTGTGGTCATACCACAGTCCTTTTTCCGCCATCTGCCCATCCCATCAGGATTTGGGAAATGTATGCACATACATACTTTATTTTTTTCAAGCCGCTGGGGTTGGGAGTTGGAACCATGGTCGACCATGTGGAATGCAGCTCCCTGTGCACGATGCTTACCAGCTGTGCTACATGTGTGGCCTTGAAAATATTTAAATCACGGGAACCAGCAGTTAGCGTGATGGCTGTGTCGCTGGGTTCCCACATAGTCGACGGCAGTTCGCGTCCCGGACCCGGTGGCTTAGAACTCACGCTGGGCGCGTGTGCGTGTGTGCCCAAGATCCCGAGAGGAGAATGGAGGAGAAGGGATTGCGGTGTGACCATCCCCCCTGGGGAGTGATTTCTCGCTTTCTGTCTCTCTGTCTCTCTCTGTCTGTCAGGCGAGCGCACGCACCCTATAGTGAAAACCTCTCAAGAAAAAAATATATATATATAAAAAAAATTTTAATCACCACATCTTAACACCCCTTAAGTCTTTTTTAAAAAAGAATTATTTAGCTTTATTTATTTTTAATTTGATCAGAGAGGGACAGAGTGAGAGAGAGAGAGAAAGTGAAAAAGCAAGCCGCCAGGTCCGGTACCGCGGTCGGCCGTGTGGGAGTCCAGCGTCCTTAACCACCACGCCATTCCCGGCCCCTCCTCATTAGGTCTCTCATAGTGATATTTCAAGAGAGCTACAGGCTGATGGGGAAAGTCTCCCGTGTGCTCGCACTCATGACGGTACAGCGGAGGTTTCCATGTATTTGACAGAGGATTTGCAAACTCGGCATAAGGTAGCCACAAAGGAAAGAGCAAGTGTCGTGAGCCTCAGCACGGCTTGCCCACCCGGCCTCGAGTCCCTAACAGCTCTGTGCTGCTAATGACGATGGCTGCCCACGGGAAGGTTCGTTTCTTGTGCCGCCACACTGTCCTGTCATAGGTGGATCTACGGAACGATCAGGAAGAACTTTGTGTGTCTAGTGCTCGCATTTAAGGAAACGTTCCCAGGTGTTGGGCTTTCCTGGTTCTGGACCCAAACTCAGAGGCCACAATTTCACCTCTGGGAAGGCAGGACCTGACTCCAACTTTCCTCGGCTGGGGAAGTCTGTTTCCTTACATGATTAGTTTTTTTTGTTTTAATTTTGCAAGAGGGGATGTCCAGTTGTCAGAGGGAGACAGAGAGTGAGAGAGGGAGAAAACAACCCCCATGGGGCATGGTCCTGCCACAGTCCCTTCTCCGTTTCACTCTCCTTTCAGGATTTTTGGCATGCACACACATGTGCCCTGTGTGTTTTTCAAGGTGCTGAGTCTGGGACTCGAATCATGCAGTCATTCATGTGAGATCTAGGCACTGCAACCACCATGCCATGGGCTGGCCCACCTTATTAAATTCTAATTACTAATTATTTGGTGAGAATTATGAATTGATTCTCTAAATTATCATGTCTTTGTAAACTTATGCCTAGTTGGAAAAATTGATTGAGGAATTTGTCCTATACTTTTTTTTGGGGGGAGAGGTTTATGCTATAGGGCATGTGCGCTCGCCAGAAAGACAGAGAAACAGAGAGACAGAAAGCTGTAATTTCCCCGGGGGGTTTAGCCACTCCTCAATCCCTTCTCCTCCATTCTCCTCTTGGGATCTTGGGCACGCACACACACTCCCTCAGAGTGAGTTTAAGCTGCCAGGTCCAGGACTCGAACTGCAGTCGAATACATAGGAGTCCAATGACATAGCCACTACGCTAACTGTTGGTCCCCGTATATTTAAGAATTATTTTATTTAACTTTATTTATTTATTTATTTTAACTTGACCAGAGAGGGACAGAATGAGAAAGAGAGAGAGAGAGAAAGTGATAAAGCAAGCTGCCAGGTCCAGGACTCGAACCACAGTCAGCCATGTGGGAGTCCAGTGCCCTTAACCACCACACCACCTGCCTGCCCCTGTCCTATACTATTTTTTTTTTTCTATACTGTCATTTTTTTTCCCCCCCGAGAGGTTTTTGCTGTAGGGTGTTGCCTTTAGTGAGAAGTCAGCATGGCTCGACGGCGGCCCCTGCCGCTGGGTTTTATCCCAATCCCAGCTACGTCGCAGGACGCATGCGTGCATTTAGATTGCGCTGCTGTAACAGCATAGGCTCGAGGTGGTAGGCACAGCCTGTGGCACAGTTGGTAGCCTACTGGGCTGAGGAGCCGGAAGCCATGGGCCAACCACTGTTGAAGGCGCTGGCCCGGTCAGCCTGAAAGCACAGTGCAGGTGTGCTTCCCAGGACCCTGGAGGACGGAGGAGGGGGCTCACAGTGTGACCAGAGAGGGCGCCCTGCTCCCTCCCCTTCCCTTTCACATGTCCATACTCTATCATGAATAAAGGGGAAAAGGCGGTAGACTATTCAGAATCACTGTGATACAGGCCTCCGCGAGCACGTCGCCCAGTGGAGGAGACAGTCAGACTCCACTGACCCGCT
>NW_006159920.1:466848-495034 GCF_000334495.1 Tupaia belangeri chinensis
CTAGAGGCTCGCTCAGCAGCAGGCTGGGGTGCCTCCAGCATCTGCTTTGGGTTTGCCTTTGATCCCACCCCAGGAGTCTGGCCACCGGAAGCACCTCTCTGTGTCCTCCAGGCCTTATCTTTTGGCTCAGGGAAGACTGACACCCAGGTGGCCTTAAACTTCAGACAGACAACCTAAGCGAGGGGTCTCCCTACCCAGCCTCCAGAACAGCTTCCAGACTGCTTCATCTTAACCTCCCTTGACCACCCAGGAGGAAAACAGCCAGCCTCCTGCGTCCTCTCCCCTGGGGGCACTGGCTTTACATAGCAGATCTTGACTGGCACCATAGAGGCTGGGTACATCGTGAACCCCCCAGGACAAGTCTGGGCAGCTCTGAACCCACACTGGAAGGGCGGGGCTGCCCCACACTGCTGTTCTGGCCTCCTGTCATTCAAACCACACAGATCAGCAAGTGCCTCCTTCCTAAGAATCAGTTTGAAAATGTCATATCTTGGGACCAGCAATTAGCATAATGGCTATGTCGCTGGACTCCCACGTAGTCGATCACGGTTTGTGTCCCGGACCCAGTGCCTTAAAACTCACGCCGGGCGCATGTGCGTGCGTGCCCAAGATCCCGAGAGGAGAATGGAGGAGAAGGGATTGCGGTGTGGCCATCCCTCCTGGGGGGGGGGGGGATTTCTCGCTTTCTGTCTCTCTGTCTCTCTCTGTCTGTCTAGTGAGCGCACGCGCCCTATAGGGAAAGCCTCTCCAAAAAAAAAAAAAAGAAAGAAAAGAAAATGTCATGTCTCAGCCTCATTTCCCCTCTGGCTTGATTTTGCATCTTTCATTAAGTTGAACTAATTTGTATGTATTTTTCTTATTAAAGCCTTAGGGATGCCTGAGGGTACCAGGAGGGTGGGTCGCATCTTGTTACCATGCGTCATGTATCTCTACTTTTCTGTCTTCCACGTGTTACAGCCCCAGACAGAACTAACGAACCATCTGCCAAGCTATACCGTCCCTCCAAACTCAGCCCAAACGATGCTTTAGTCTTGGTACTCCAGGCTTGCCTTTGGCTTTGCAATGCTTAGTTACACACATGCAGAACATCTCACAAACATAATTATAAGCCTTATGACTTTGCTTTTAGTGGTAGCCCATAATCAATGGCTGGGCCAGAGCAGGTGGCATGGTAGGCACTGGACTCCCACGTGGCTGACTATGGTTCAAGTCCCTGATCTGGCAGCTTGCTTTCTCATTCCCCCCGCCATATGCCTCATAGCAAAATATTAAACTACTACTAATAAAAACTATGGGGCCACCAGGTGGTGTGGTGGGTAAGGCTGCTGGAATCCCACATGGCCAACCATGGTTTGAATCCTGGACTTAGCAGCTTGCTTTCTCTCTCTCTCTTTCTGTCCCTCTCTGATCAAATGAAAATAAATAAACAAATAATTCTTAAAAAGTAATAAAATTAAATAATTATTTTTAAAAATAATTATTTATTTTATTTATTTATTCATTCATTTATTTCTTAATTTGACTAGAGAGAGACAGAGGGTGAGAGTGAGAGAGAAAGGAAGTGAGAAAGCAAGCCACCAGATTCAGGACTCGAACCCTGGTTGGCCATGTGGGAGTGTCCAGCGCCTTAACCACCACGCCACCTGCTGGTCCCAAAATTAAATAATTCTAAAAATATTATAATCAAGGGGCGCCACAAATATGCTACAGCATGGATGAATCTTGAAGACATGTTAAGTAAAATAAGCAGACACAAAAGGACAAATATCGTGTTGAGACGGAGGAGACATTCTAAACAGAGGAGAAAGTCATTCCAAACATCTAAACCTGACAGACGAGAAGTGGCTGGGTCTGACCCAGTGGAACCAAGATGGCGCCTGGACTGCTGCCCAACCTTCCAACTCGTTAAATCCCCACTGTACGGTATTAACGTGCTAAATAGCATTCCCACTTGTACCATGATGGTTTAGAATAACCATGGTAACAACCATAATAGCTCTAATAAGGTCAGAAAATGGGAAGGACAATAGTTCCAGGAAAACAAACCACTGCCCATTTTCCAGAAAAGTCATGACTAAACCACCCCTTAGCCTGGCATTAAACCAAGCCATAGAAGCCAAATGCCCACAAGTTCAGCGCTGTCATGCCTATGGGGTAGCCCTTCTACCTCTCCTTTCGGGTAACAGTTCTCGGTTCCTCTTGGAGGGAGGAAGAAACTGTTCACCCATCTCCCCGATGGTGCTGCTCCACCTATGCAGTAGCTGCTCGGTACATTTCCCTCAGTGAACTTGCTTCACTCTCCCTCAACAGCTCACTCTTGAATTTTTTCCTGTGCAAAGCTAAGGACTCTCACGTCCCAGGTAGAGACGCCCACGGGTTGAGTCTGCCCAGCAACAGTATGATTCCACTTTTTTTCTTTTTTTTTTTTTTTTGAGAGTTTTTGTTTGGTTGTTTGTTTTTTGGCTATAGGGCGTGTGCGCCAGACAGAGAGAGACAGAAAGCGAGAAATCACCCCCCAGGGGGGATGGTCACGCAGCAATCCCTTCTCCTCCATTCTCCTCTCTGGGATCTTGGGCACGCACACGCGCCTGGCGTGAGTTTAAGGTACCAGGTCCAGGACGCGAACCACGGTCAACTACGCGGGAGTCCAGCGACACGCTAACTGCTGGTCCCCATGATTTCACTTTTTGAGGTACCCAGAAGAATCAAATTTAAAGACAGGAGGTAAAACAGCCGCCATCAGAGCTTGGGGAGAGGGAAGAATGGAGATCCGCCTGGGAGGATGAGAAAGTTCTGCTGAGGGGTCTGCTGGGTGTGGTGGTTAAGGCTCTAGACTCGCACGTGGTTGACCGCTGTAGTTCCCGACCTGGCGGCTTGGAAATCCTGTTGAGTACGTGTGCAGGCATGCTCCAGACCCCGGAGGAGAGAAGGGACTGCGAGGCCATCCTTCCCTTTCTCTGTATCCCTCTCTCCTCTGGAGAGCACCTGTGCCCTGTGAACTCAGGATGCTATTTGTGACCCCAACAGGCATCTGACCCGGGTGCGAAGGCCTTCACTTTCGGGGATCTCCTTAGTTCCCCCTTAAGGCACAGTAGCTTGGAACCTGACGAACTGGTTAGTCATGGCAGAGGAAGGAGGAGTTTTGCCCCAGCTGATTCCAGGAATGCTTTCATCTCACCGAAAATACTGCTCCTATGCTCCTCCCACAATCCACTGAGAAGCTTAAAAAACATACTCTTACCCTCGGGGATGTTAAATAAAAGTAGTAAGGCATTGTTTTGGACCAGGAGTCTGTGTTAGTTCCCAATAGACCTGACTGATAAAGTCACTTGTGTCTCCATGTCACCAAGCCAAAGCTAAATTTTTTTTTTTTGAGAGGTTTTTGCTATAGGGCACATGCGCTCACCAGAAAGAGAGAAAGAGAGAGAGATAGAAAGCGAGAAATCACTCCCCAGAGGGGATGGCCACGCTGCAATCCCTTCTCCTCCATACTCTCGGAATCTTGGGCACGCACACACACATGCCTGGCATGAGTTTAAGCCACCGGGTCCAGGACTCGAACCGCAGTCGACTACATGGGAGTTCAGCAACATAGCCACTACACTAACTGCTGGTCCCCCAAAGTTAAATATTTTTAAAAGAATTGTTTATTTTAATTTATTGTTATTATTTTCTAATTTGACCAGAGGGAGACAGAGAGGGAAAGTGAGAAAGCAAGCTGCCAGGTCCAGGACTCAAACTGTGGTCACCCACGTGGGAGTCCAATACCTTAACCACCACGCCACCTGCTGGCCGCCAAAGTCGAATTGTTATCTGACCGTCTGAGATTTCAGTTTCCCAAACAGGCCTGTTCCAGTGGGCACGATAATGAAATTCTTTCTATTTCATGCTATAATGTTGCTGTGCTTGCTGAGAAAAAGGGAAAGTGAGAAATCAGCCCCAGTGGTGGTGGCCAGCCACAATCCCATCTCAGGACTTGGGGCATACAAGCACACATACCCAGTGTATTTTTTCAAGCTGCTGGGTCCAGCTAAGGTTTTCGCCATAGGGACATGCACTTGCCAGACAGAGACAGAAGATAACTCACCCCCAGGGGGGATGGCCATGCTGCAATCCCCTCAGGATTTTGGGCACAAACACACGTGCCCAATGTGACTTTCAGGCCACCAGGTCTGGGACTTGAACTGCGGCCAACCATGTGGGAATCTGGCGCCTTAATCTCCATGCCACCTGCTGACTCCATCTCTGTAGTCTTTAACTAGATGCTAGTGGTGTATGCATCTTTTTTTTCTTCTTCTTCTTTTTTTTTTTTTTTAGAGGGTTTTGTTATAGGGCGTATGCACTCACCAGAGAGACAGAGAGAGACAAAAAATAGAAAGCGAGAAATCCCCCCCCCCAAGGGGTATGGCCACGCCACAATCCCTTCTCCTCCCGGGATCTTGGGCATGCATGCACATGCACCCAGTGTGAGTTTAAGCCGCCGGGTCCGGGACTCGAACTGCAATCAACTACGCGGGAGTCCAGCAACATAGCCATTACGCTAACTGCTGGTCCCTGGTATATGCATCTTGCAAAGGTTAAAGGTTAGGGCTGTCATGACAGTCACTGGGGTACACAATCATGGTGCACAGGAAGTATCCATCCATCAGGAGGAGAAAGCAGGAGCACTTCATTGTCTGAAGTAACTTACTGAGCTTTCTAGAGCATATTTCTTCTTTTTCATAACCTGATAAATACTATATTTAAGACAAAAAAAAGAAAACTTATTTTTACTTTTTAAGGATCAGTATCATTTTGACAGGGATTTACATTTCTTTCTTTTTTTAATTTGCCAGAGGGTGCATGTGTTTGCCAGAGAGAGATATAGAGAAGGAGGGAGAGAGAGAAAGCAAGCACCCTGTGGGGAATGACAGAATCCTTTCTCCTCTATTTTTCCTCCTTCCAGGACTTTGGGCTTGTATACACACGCACCTATTCTGTTTTTCAGAGCCGCCGGGTCCAGGCTTGAACTGTGAGGTTGGCCACGTGGGATCCAGCTTCCTTTAACAACCAAGCCACGGACTGACCCCTGACAGGGGTTTTCTTACCAGTCCTTGGAGGTGGGTCAGTGTTGAGTTTGGGTTGGTAAAGCAGTACTGTCTTCCTGGTCACCAAAATACACCTCATCAAATTAGGGTTTAGGACCAGCCTGGTGGTGCAGTGGGTAGCAACCTGAACCATAGTGCTAGAAGCCATGTGGCTAACGTGGGTTCAGATCTTTGGGTCATCTTAAAACATGCTGGGTGGGGAACAGCAGTTGGCGTAATGGCTACGTACCTGGACTCCCATGTAGTTGACTGTGGTTCAAGTCCCGGACCCGGTGGCTTAAACTCACGCCAGGCGCATGTGCGTGTGTACCCAGGATCCCGAGAGGAGAATGGAGGAGAAGGGATTGTGGCGTGGCCATCCCCCCTGGGGGGTGATTTCTCACTCTCTGTCTCTCTTTCTGGCAAGCGCACCTGCCCTATAGTAAAAACCTCTCTGAAAACAAAACAAAACAAACCAACAAACAAACATCAACAACAACAACAACAACAACCCATGCTGTGTGTGACATGTGTCCAGGGTCCTGAGGGACTGGAGGGCTGGGGAAAGGGACCATGGCATGATGAGACCCTGTCGAGGGTGCTTTCCTCTCTCACGCATGTTCTCTATCATGAAGACGGTAAATAAAAGTTTAAAAAAGGTGCAGTCAGTTATGATGTTTGGCAAAGCAAGAACAAATCAATTGCACCTGGGTGAAGGAGATGCCAAGGACTCCAGGCCTCACGAGAGCCATCAGCTCATGGACACTGCCCAGGTGTCATTCCGAGGGAAGACAAACTGGGATGTCACCAGCGGCCATGACCACACAGACGTCTGTACCGAAAAAAGCAGCCCGTAAGGGTGTCTTCTGTCAGGACCCTCTTCCCTCTCACACCCCGCGCACACCACGTAGGTCAAAATGTTTCCTGGGGACCCTGAAACTGCATCAGGGATCCGGGCCGTAGCTCGTGGCCTGCCAGGGCACAGGGTCACTGTTCTCAGTCGGTTTCCCTGTCTCAGAGTTGCTGGGTGAGGGCCCTGGATTGGAGTCCTCTTCCCGCTCCCTGCATCCAGCCTTTTGCTTGCAGGCAGCTCCCTGCTAAACGAACCGAGAGGCAGAAGGTCCGTTCGCGGGTCGCTCCAGAGTCACTTTCCCCTCATTACAAATGACATTTCATACAGCACATGTCTATGGAGTCATTTTACTTATTTGTATTTCTTTCACATAACGAAAAATTCCTACTGGAAATACTACATTTTATTATTTGCCAGATTCCTTAGTAAGCGGTGAATTCTAAACCCAGCTCTGAGTTTCAGGTCTCCCTTTTGGGCTCGTTAATATGTCTTATGGTCACAAGGACACTCAGTCCCAGCTTGTCTCAACTCCTGGGCAAATGGAATACATGATACTCCCAGTGCTAGTCTTTCTGCTTTGTTTCCTTAAAGCCTAAAATCAGTATATTATGGGGACCAGCAGCTGGAGTAATGGTTTGTCGCTGAACTCCCATGTAGTCCTGGACCCGGTGGCTTAAACTCATGCCGGGCACGTGTGCATGCATGCCCAAGATCCCGAGAGGAGAATGGAGAGGCGACTGTGCCATCCCCCCTGGGGGGTGATTTCTTGCTTTCTGTCTCTATGTCTCTCTCTGTCTCTCTGGCGAGCACATGCGCCCTATAGCAAAAACCTCTCAAAAAAAAAAAAACAAACCAAAAAACAGTATATTATGAAACAATTTCACACGTATAAATCCCAGGTCTTCTCCCAAGGCCGATAAGATTTAATAAAACGGGGGCCAGCAGGTAGCATGGTAGTTAAGGTGCTGGACTCTCATGGTTCGAGTCCTGGGCCCAGTGGCTTAAAACTCACGCAGGGCACATATACATATGTGCCCAAAATCCCAAGAGGGGAATGGAGGAGAAGGGATTGCAGCATGGCCATCCTCCCTGTGATTTCTCACTTTCCCTCTTTGTTTCTCTCCAGTGATTGCATGAGCCCTATAGCAAAAAACTAATAAGAATAACAAAACTAGTTTAGGTGTTCCTGATAGTCCACTACAAAGGCCTCAGGGCATTCCCCCCACAGCTCCTGCAATTAAACACTTTGTGTTTTATAAATATTGGGATTAATAGGACCTTCTCATTCACCCTGTGGCAGCGTTGACTCACTGAAAGTTTTCCCTGGCAAAAGGTTCATGGTTTATTGTTTTACCATGTGAAGTTATAAAATATATACATTTGTCATTCCAGTTATTTGTAAGTGTACAGTTCTGTAGCATTCATTATATTCATTCACCATGTTGTGACCATTACCTATTTCCAAATTTTTCATCACTCCAGACAGAAACTCTGTATCCATTAAACAATAAACTCCCCTTTATTCCCTCTACGTAACCTAGTAAATTTTTTTTAAGAATTATTTTATTTAACTTTATTTATTTATTTATTTTTAATTTGGCCAGTGGTGGGGAGAGAGAGAGAGGGAAAGTGAGAAAGCAAACTGCCAGGTCCAGGACTTGAACTGCAGTCAGCCATGTGAGAGTCCAACGCCCTTAACCACCATGCCACCTGCTGTCCCCCTAGTAAATTCTTTTTTTTTAGAGAGAGTTTTGCTATAGGGCATGTGTGTTTGCCAGAGAGACAGAAACTGAGAAATCACACCCAGGGGGATGGCCACACCGCCATCCCTTCTCCTCCATTCTCCTCTCAGAATCTTGGGTACTCATGTGCACGTGACTGGCGTGAGGTTAAGCCACTGGGTTTGGGACTCGAACCGTAGTCCAGAGACATACCCATTATGCTAACTGACAGTCCCTCAGTCTGCGTGTTCAGTCCTTGATTTACCACTAGAGTTCTACTCAACCTTAGGCGACAGCTCAAGAGCTATCTTTTTAAATTTGGTTTGGGGGGGGCAACAGGTGGTGTGGTGGTTAAGGCACTATGGTGGAGTCCCCATAGGGCCGACTGCAGTTTGAGTCCTGGACCTGGTAGTTTACTTTCTCACTTTCCCTCACTCTGGTGAGTGTGTATACCCTGTAGCAAGTTAAAGAATAATAATAATGATAAATAAAATTAAATACGTAATTCTTTTTTAAATAATTGGTGCCTCTTAGAGGAACAAGTTATTCAACCATAGAGTTGGTCCCTTGGGTCTCTCAAGTCCTTTCTGTTTTTTCATGATAGAATGTGTGTGTGTGTGTGTTTGCACGCACAAGACACAGGGAGAGACAAGCACCCTCACAGGGTCTGAGCCCGCCGGGATCCCCTTCCTCAGTCGTCCAGCCCTCGGGGTCCTGGGCACTAACGTGTGCGCAAAGCTCGTCTCAGTGTGACCGGCCAGGACTTGCACTAAGGTGGCGTGTGGCGTCCAGCCTCTCCAGAACAGCGTATTACCACTGCACCGTGCAGCAGCTCTCTCGGGAGCTGAAAATAGAATGATCGAAAACAGAAATCCAGATGAAAACAAATAAAAGCAGAAGATAAGGTGTTTAGGTAAGGTCATTTACTTTTCCTCACTCATCAGTGTGACAAACGTTTCTTGGTACTTCATATAAATGGGCACTGTGCCAGCTGCTGGGGATTCAGCAGTCAGTGAGGCGGACACGGCTCCGGCGACAGGCAGAGTAACGGTCCGCAGAGATGCCCACCTCCTACTCATGGGACCTGTGAGTGTGTTACCTTATGGGCGAAAGAGACTTTGAAGGTGTGATTCACTTGAAGATCTTGAGATAGGGACTACCCTGGATTATCTGGGTGGGGGGTGTAATCACAAGGGTCTTCGTAAGAGGGAGGCTGGAGGGTCAGAGTTCGAGAAGTAAGGAAGCGGAGTCGGAGGGAGACTTGACGATGTTCCACTGCTGGGTCTGAGACGAGGGACAGGCCCAGGAGCCTGGAATGCCTGTGACCTGTCAAAGCTGGAAAAGAAGGAAACAGATTCTACCCTGAGCCCCTGGAAGGACAGTCCTGACAACACCTTGCCTCTATTTTTTATTTTATTTTTTCGATATTGTTACAGGGCATGTGCACTCACCAGAGAGCGAGAGAGAGAGAGAGAGAGAGAGAAAGAGAAAGCAAGAAGTCACCCCCCAGGGAGGATGGCCGTGCTGTAATCCCTTCTCCTCCATTCTCCTCTCGGGATCTTTGGGCACGCACGCACACGCGCCTGGTGTGTTTTTCTAGCCGATGTGTCCGGGACTCAATCACACAGCCTGCATTTGCGGTCCAGCTGCCTTAACCACCATGGCACAGGCTGGCCCACCTTTAGGACTTCTGACTTCTAGGACTATAAATGAGTAGATTTGTGGTGTTCTGAGCACTGTGTGGCACTTTGTCACGAAAGCTTCATAAGAAAGGAATACAGTTCCTTACCTCCACTGTGCGGTGGTGGGCGGTGAAGAGCCGGCCTGGGTCTGGTTCTGCTCCGTGCTGCTCAGTAGCAGCGTGACTGGGGCATGCACTTGTTACAAGGAGACTCATTTGCCAGGTCGATAAAACGGGGATAGCAATGTTTGTCTCACAAAGTTGGGAGAATTAGAGAAAAGCTATATCGCATGGTTGGGATACGGTAGAGGCTTAGCAAATAGAAGCTACTATTACTATTATTTTTGTCATCACTACTTCTTTCTTTCTTTCTTTTTTATTTATGAGATTTTTACCTTAGGGCATGTACGCTTACTGGAGAGAGAAAGACAGACAGACACAGTAAGAGGGAAAGTGAGAAATCATCCCCCGGGGGGATGGGACCTGCGAATATATTACTGCAATCCCTTCTTATCCGTTCTCCTCCCAGAATCTTGGGCATGCATGCACACGTGTCAGGCGTGATTTTGAAGTCACCAGGTCCCGGACTCGAAATGCGGACAGCCAGCTGGGAGTCCAATAATGTAACTGCTACACCATCTGCTGGACCCACTATTTATTTCTTAATGTAAAAATGTTTTTTTTTTCTTTTATTAGAGAGAGCGATTTTTGCTATAGGGTGCATGTACTTGCAAGAGAGACAGAGGGAGACAGAAAGTGAGAAATCACCCCTTGGGGGGGGATGGCCACACCACAATCTCTTCTTCATTCTCCTCTCAGGATTTTGGACATGTGTATACATGCACCCAATGTGAATTTCAAGCCTCCAGGTCTGGTACTCAAATCGCCATTGGCCATGTGGGAGTCCAATAACATAACCATTATGCCATCTGCTGGTCCCAAAAATGTTTTCTTTTAATTAGGCAAGAAGATGGGAGATGGGCTTCATTTGGAATCAGGGGGAGGCCCATCTCTATGGTGCAGTGGTAACGCAGTGAGTGACCTTGCAAGGTGGAAGCCACATCAAATCCCAGATCAGCCTGAAAATGTGTCACGTGAACAGACACGGGTGCCCCAAATTCTTTTTCACTTATTTATTTATTTTTTTGGAGAGGTTTTTTCGCTATAAAGCACATGCGCTCGCCAGACAGACAGAGAGAGACATAGAGACAGAAAGCGAGAAATTACCCCCCAGGGGGGATGGTCACATTGCAATCCCTTCTCCATTCTCCTCTTGGGATCTTGGGCACGCACGCACATGCGCCCGGCGTGAGTTTTAAGCCACCGGGCCTGGGACGCGAACCGCGGTCAACTACATGGGAGTCCAGCGACATAGCCATTACGCTAACTGCTGTTTCTTGGGTGCCCCAAATTCTAAGCTGGAGAGCTAGGGAAGCGAGATCATGCATGAGGAGACCTGGCAAGGGTATGTTTTCTCACTTGCAGGCTTTCTGTGTCTCCCTGCTGTCATTAACAAAATGGGGAAATGATCAAAAAGGGAAAAAAAGCAAGAGAGAGAGCAAAGGAAAGAAAAAAGAAAGAAACAGATCTAAGAGAAAAGGAGAGAAAAAGAAGACCCAAAATAGGGCCAGTCTTGTGGTCTAGTGGTTAAAGGAGCTAGGTCCCACATAGCTGACTGCACAGTTCAAATCCCGAGCCTGTGGCTTGTAAAACATGCTGATTGCGTGTGCGTTCATACCCCAGATCCCAACAGGACGGAGAAATGGAGGAGAAGGGATTGTAGTATGATCATACTCCATTAGGGCATGCTTTCTCCCTCCCCTGTCTGGTGAGCATGTGAGCCCTCTGAGCAATTAAAAAAGAAATTAAAAGGAAAAAAATGGGGCCAGCAGGTGGCATGGAGATTAAAGTTCTGGATCCCACATGACTGACTTCACAGGTTTGAGTCCTGGAGCCAGCAGCTTGAAAAAAATTATGAAAGGCATATGGCGTAGGTGTCTAAAATCCTGAGAGGAGAAGGGATTGTGGCATGGCCATCCCCCCTGGGGGGTCATTTCTCGTTTCCTGTCTGTCTGTCTTTCTCTGTTTCTCTCCTCTCCAGAGAGTGCATGCGCCCTATAGCAAAAATAAATAAATAAATAAAATAGTAAAAAATAGAAATAAATAAGTACAAAAGCAGGTTGCAGGATGAGAAGGGACTACCAAATGTCTAGTAGGAGTAACTAAGGAGGTTCAGTTGGAGGGAACAGGTAGCGGCCCGTACTGCCCGCTCCCTCTCCCTTTCCCTCTCTCGTAGTGTCACTCTCATGCTCCTCAAAGCTGACACTGCACTGCAGCCCCTCCTTCCTCACCCCACGGGGCCCTGCTTTTTCTCCCTCGAAACCCACCCAGGAGCCAGGCGTTTCGCTCATTCCTTCTGTCCTGACTCCAGTGTCTGGTTCTACTTGCTGACTCGCAGTCATTTCTGCCTCCCTGTGCAGCGTGTTGCCCAGGCCAGCTCTGCCTTCAGCTCTCGGTCACACGCTGTGGAGAGTGGGTCTTTGCTCACACGCCGGCAGCCACGTTGGTGCTGTGCACTCATCCTCTTGGGCTGAAAGGAGCTCATTGTCCCGGGTGGACACCTCACCTGAGCTGGAGGTTGAACATTGTGACCTGGACTGCCCTGACAAAGCCGGTTGGAATCACAACCATCTCTTGGCAGGTGCGTTCAGTGGGCGTGCTCCCTCTGGCTGGGGGAGGGAGGGGAGAGAAACCAGCAGGCATGCAGAGAGGCGTCCCAGTGGCTTATGGTTTCTTTTTCTAGACGCTTCAAGTAGCTTTACTACGTTCTTAGCTTTGGCTCCCATGACATATATACATAATCTCCTTATAAAATTCTCAATTTTCCCTTCAGCCAACTTTAATTGAATTCTGTTATGGCAACCAAAGGGCTTCAACTCATTTAAAAATATCTTCAGGGATGGCAAGCTCTAGAGTTACCTCTAGAGAAAAAGCATTTAATATGAATACTGCTCTCCTCCCTGTTTACTACTGAGCCAAAGATCTGAAAACCAGTGACCAATGTCCAACAGCAAACGCCTTTGTCCAGGAAACGTCTGTGGAAAACCATGAGGTGTGGTCGTTGCCAACATGGAGCACTGAAGAAGCACCATGTTCCTCTTCTGAATGTATACGAAGAAAAGGTGAGCTCAGCGGGGCCAGCCAGGTGGTGTGGTTGTTAAAGTGGCTGGGTCCCACATGGTCAGCTGTGTGGTTCGAGTCCCAGACCCAGCAGCTTGGAAATTATGCCAGGCGTGTGTGCATGTGTGCCTCAAACCCCAAGAGGAGAACAGAAAAGGGACTGTGGTGTGACCATCTCCCCTGGGGGTGCTTCCTCATCACCCCCCACCCCCTTAGTGAATGCATGCACCATGTAACAAAAACCATTAAAGAAAAAAAGAAAAGATGAGCACAGGACGTCCACTACCCTGGCCAAACCATGGGGGGAGAGGAAGAGTTGTGATGGCCTCCAGGTCTCTTTTGCACGAGGACCCCCTCCCCCCATGGGCGCAGACATTAATATCACACCTGACTTGTGAATTTTTATTGTCCCTGCTAGACCAACTCACTAAACTCACCAGACACTTGTGAGCTGGTGCCCCCAATGGAAGGGACAAAGAGATTGGGGTGGGGACCAGCAGTTAGCGTAATGGCTATGTTGCTGGACTTCCATGCAGTCAACCGCAGTTTGAGTCCGGGATCCGGCAGCTTAAACTCACGCTGGGCGTGTGTGCGTGCGTGCCCCAGATCCGGAGAGGAGAATGGAGAAGGGATTGAGGCATGGCCATCCCCCCTGGGGGGTGATTTCTTGCTTTTTGTCTCTCTGTCTCTCTCTCTCTTTCTGGCGAGCACACGTGTCCTATAGCATAAACCTCTCAAAAGAAAAAAAAAAGGATTGGGGTGGGGACTGACAGATGATGAGTGTCTGCTTTGGCCAGTGCCTGGCTGCTGTTCTGCACGGCCGTCCCGGGAGGCGGGTAGTGTTTCCCATTTGGCAGCTAAAGAGTGGCGGTTCCGAGAGGTCAGATAACCTGTCCGATAGCTCACAGGTAAAGCGTGGTGGACTTTGTCTCATTCTAGAGCTTGCTTTTTATTTGTTTCTTTTTTTAGAGAGAGAGATTTTTGCTATAGGGTGCGTGGGCTTGCCAGAGAGACAGAAAGCAAGAAATCACCCCTCAGGGTGGGATGGCCACCCACAATCTCTTCTCCACTCCTCCATCCTCTCAGAATTTTGGGCATGCACGCACACATTCCTGGCATGAGTTTTAAGCCACTGGGCCTGGGACTCGAACTACAGTTGACTATGTGGGAGTCCAGCAACATGACTATTACACCATCTGCTGGTTCCTTGTTTGTTTGTTTCTACTCCACCAGACACAAACTTCAACTGAGAAGGACCCTATTCCCAGGAAAGAGTAGATTTTCCCACCAGGCGATTAAGCTCACTACAGCCTGTGTCGGGGGGAGGATCTGAGATTCATCCAGCTGGCTTCCTGGGAGTCTGTACTGAGTCCCTTCACAGCTGTCTTCTGAGTAGGCAGAGGAGGGCAGGGGGAGTTAGATGAACAGAGCCTTGGGCTGGGGGGCAGCCCAGTGTGGGGTTCCCATCTCTGCTTCTGACTGCTGTCCCTGCTGCCCAGTCTGTGATGTGGAAAGGACCCGTCTTGTCCATTCCACCTCACAGCGGGCGGAGGAGAGAATGGCACTGCCGTGGGTAAGTCCATGGCAAGCCAGTACCTCGTATCCCTGCAATGGCAGAAGAGACGTGGCAGATTGGGAAAACCATGCAGACGCCTCCTCCGAATGTCTGCCTGCCCCCTCTAGTCCTTTCAGTCACGGGAGCTGCTTTTCCTCGGGGCAAGGAGGGAGCAGGCAAGACCGGCCACACTGCCCCAGCCTTATCCAAGCCTCCTTGAGTGGATAAGCAAGACTTCAATCAGCTGTGTTCCCTGGTCACAGAACGGACAGGGGTAGGCGGAAGTGCTCCCACCTGTGGCCGCCCAGAGCAGGTGTTACTGAGATGAGGACTCTGCGGCTTAGCTCAGGCCTGTCTCCTCCCAGGGATTATGAGCAACTCATAGCTAGGGGTCTTTTCATGTAATAAGGGAAAAACGAGTACATTTTTCTTGTTTTAAATAAGTAAATAAATACAGAAGAGGCTGATGCCCTCTCTGACCATTTTTATTTTATTTATTATTATTATTTATTTTAGTTTTAGTTTTTACTGCAGGGCACATGTGCTCTCCAGAGAGAGCTGGAGAAGGAAGGTGGGAAGTCATCCCCCCTCCAGGGGAAAGGGCCACGTCCCAATCCCTTTGCCTCTGTTCTCCTCTCAGGATTTTGGGCACCCATGCATACATGCCCAATCATGTCTTCAAGCTGCCCTGTCTGGGACTCGAGCCATGTGGTCAGCCATGTGGTATTGTTGTAGTCAAAGCAGTGAGAAATAAGAGGACATCCAGACATAGCCAAATTATTGGAGTTCTATTGCCGGAGGCTTACAGGAAGACGTCTGTCTCTCAAAGACCCCGCAGCCCGGAGTGAAAGAGGAGGGGTGCTTACAAAGGTAAAGACCACAGTCGATTCTGGGTTGACGTGGAATGGAAGCAGACTCCAGTGGAAAATGAGGAGGGGCTGGAGAGGTACGGGAGCTGGGTTCCTATGTGGAAGCAGGTACAGAAGCCGGATCAAGCAGGCTACGGGCACTCTCCAGACCTTCGTTTAGAGGTCCCCCTGGCTCCGGGCAGGGTCTGGTGATTGGTGCTTACATTGCTAAGGAACATGTAAGCAAAAAGGTTTCGAGCTAGTCAGCAAATATTGTAAAACTATTAATCACTCTACTTACTCTGGGCAAAGAGAGGAAGCAAGTGTGACCAAAAAAGTTCAAAGATGGAGGAGCTTCTGTTCAGGATCAAGAGCCTTAACCTCCACTCGGCCTGCTGGCTCCTGATCGCAGTTTTGTTTCAGCACTCTTAAGCCCCAATCTCAGTTTTCACCTGGGAGATAACCTCTATTTTTATTTATTTTTATTTGTTTGTTTGTTTGTTTGTTTTCCTTTATTGGTGCTGAAAGTAAGGATAATACGGAGGAGGAAATAAAACTGCGGCTCAAGGCTGGCCTCCACTTATTTACGTGACAAGCTGAGAGGCAGGGCTGGGCGAGGCTGGGCGGGGCGGGTCAGGGAGTGGTGGGAGTGCCAAGTAGGGACAGCTTGTCTCTTGCCTCCACAGAGTGGCACAAACTAACTCTATCCTAAAACATGAGGACACAGGGCCGTTGGGTTCTCTGACTTGCTGTCTCCTCTGAGAAGTGAGGTAACCTCTATTAACAGAAAGAATGTAGGTTATTTCCAGGACCAGCAGCTGAACTCCCACGTAGTCCACCACAGTTGGAGTCCTGGACTGGTGACTTAAAACTCATGCTGGGGTCCGGCAGGTGGCGTGGTGGTTAAGGGTGTTGGATTCCCACATGGCAGTGTGAGTCCCGGACCTGGCAGCTTGCTTTCTCACTTTCCCGCTCTCTCTCTCACTCTGTCCCTCTCTGGTCAAATTAAGATACATAGTAAATAAAGTTAAATAAAATAACTCAAAAACAAAAACGAAACCATAAAACTCATGCTGGATGTGTGTGTGTGTGTGCGTGTGTGTGTGTGTGTGTGTGTGTGTGCTCAAAATCCTGAGAGGAGAAGGGAGGAACAGGGATTGCAGCATGGCCATCCCATCTGGGAGACAATTTCTCGTCCTCTGTCTCTGTTTCTCTCCAGGGAGTACACATGCTCCATAGCAAAAAATCTCTTTAAAAAAAAAGAATGAATGTAGATTATTTTCTATGTATTCACTGAATGGTGGTTGCATACATATTCGGCATACACAAATTAGTTTCAGGCCAAACAGAACGGAACAAAACAAAACCTCGAGAGAGAAATAGGAACGTGTGAGCTGGTGATAAAGGCGACTGGATTCCCCGTGGCCGAGCACGGTTCTAGTCCCGGGCCTGTGGTAGGCAGCTAGTCATGAGCGGGCAGCCCTGAGAGAAGAGCGACAGGACACAGGCCACATCAATCCGCTGTGTCCGGAATTACAACCAGACCCTCCGCGAGGTCCCTTCTTCTCACCTAGCCCCGGGCGCCAGGAGGGCGAGGCAATTTGCCATCTTCCTTCCTTGGTGCCTGAGGGAAGCACGCAGGGATGATTGTAAATTTTTCTCTTATCATCCCTCATGAATTCAAAAAGACCCAAGCAAGCATTTTGGTCAACGCCCTAATGCCCAAGTAAGTGTTTTTTGGTCAATGCATGGTACACTGGAGATGCGCAGGGAGGCAATCAAATCCCTCATTCTTTACCTGTGAGAAAAGTGCGCAAGCGCAGGAGAAGACGCGCGGATTCTAATTCAAATGAAGGACACGGGTAGTCTGACAGACCTCCAGGAATAAAAATGACGATTAACCGAACACACTTGCCGCCTGGCAATCTGCCCGCCCAAGAGTCTTTTGGGTGTACTTCTTCTTCTTCTTCTTTTTTTTTTTTTTTTTTATTATTTTATTTAACTTTATTTATTTATTTTAGGTTGACCAGAGTGGGGGGAGAGAGAGAAGAGAAAGTAAGAAAGCAAGCTGTTGGGTCTGAGACTTGAACCGTAGTCGGCCATGTGGGAGTCCAGTGTCTTTACCCACCACGCCATCTGCCAGCCCTTGGTGTACTTCTTTTCTTTCTATTAAACCTTCTTTTCTACCTACTTCATTCGTAGTTGCGGTTTTATTTTGCGCCTAGGGACAGATCTCTAATTTTAGTGTTCTGGACCCAAAGAACCAAGGACTTCATCATGCAGCTCGGCACTCTCCCATCCGTTGACAGACCCATCAACTTGAAAAGCAGGCCAGGCACATGTGGGTGCATGCCCCAAATCCTGAAAAGTGGGAGAGAGGGAGGAGAAGGGAGTGAAGCGTGACCACTCCCCATGGTTAGTACTATCTCACCTCCCCTTTCTCTCTGGCTGATACATGTGCCCTTTGGCAAATTAAAAAGGAAAAGAAAATTAAAAAGAAAGAAAGAAATAGCAACTTAAATAGTACCATTCTAGACACTGAGTAGATCGATGGTCTGGAGAAGTTCAGATGAGTGACGTAAGTCCATCTGTTAGGACACAAGGTCCCTCAGTTATTCTTGTGTTTTCTTAGAGTGTGACCATCCCACTACCCTTAGGGCTAATTTTTTTTTTGAGTTTTCTCTTTCTTTCTTTTCTTTTCTTTTTTTTAGGGGGGTGGGGGGGGTGCCTTAGACTACGTGCACTCACCGGAGAGAGAGAGACAGACAGTGAAAGGGAAAGTGAGAAATCATCCCCAGGCACGAAGGCCACACTGCAATCTAATCTTCTCTTCTCCTCCCAGGATCTTGGGCAAGCATGCACATACTCCTGGCATGATTTTTTTTAGAGAGAGATTTTTGCTACAGGGCACATGCACTCACTGGAAAGACAGACAGGAAGCACGTAATCACCCCCTGGGGGGATGGCCATGCTGCAATCCCTTCTCTTCCATTTTCCTATTGAAATTTTGGGCACGCATGCACACATGCCCGGCATAAATTTTAAACCACCAGGTCCGGAACTTGAACTACAGTTGACTACAGGGGGCACAGCAACGTAACCATTACGCCATCTGCTGGTCCCAACCTGGCATGATTTTTAAGCTAATGGGCCCAGGACCCAAACCAAGGTTGGCCATATGGGAGTCCAGAGATGTAACCACTATGCCATCTTCTGATCCCCTTAGGACTGATTTAAAGTACTTTGAAGGGAAATTAATTCTTTTTTTTTTTTTTTTTTTGGAGGGTTTTTTTTTTTTTTTTTTTGCGATAGGGTGCATCTGTTCGTCGGACAGAGAGACAGAAAGCGAGAAATCACCCCTCAGGGAGGATGGCCATGCCACAATCCCTTCTCCTCCATTCTCCTCTTGGGATCTTGGGCATGCACGCACATGCGCCCAGCGTGAGTTTTAAGCCAGCGGGTCCAGGACACGAACCGCGGTCGACTATATGGGAGTCCAGCGACATAACCATTATGCTAACTGCTGGTCCCAAGGGTAATTAATTCTGACAATATTTTTGCCTGAAACACTTCTGAAGCCAACCCCAGTGAGAGCTGCATGGGATATATCCACATGGGGCTATGACAGACCATGAAACCCAGTTCCCAACCTGAAAAATAAGAACACCCTGAGATGTTTTAGGACGGCAGGAAGGAAGGTAGGTCCTGGAGTAGGTGGGAGAAGAATCCTGGCCACAGACCCTTCTGAACCGTGGTGTTTCTGACTTTGCCAAGATGATGCTCAAAGGGAACTGCCACTCTGCTTGTGTGTAATGTGGCCTTAAATGGTGGCCATTTGGGGGCTCCCCTCACAGCATCCCCCTTCAGGGTGGAGAGTGTATGTTTCTGCTCTGAATGTAATGTTGCACCACTTAAACCTTCACCAGTGGGAAAAGCCATGGGCAGATCTGTCCACACGAACTCCATGATTCCCACATCCGACTTGAGTCAGATGTACTTTCTTTTCCACGGATACACTTTAAAGAGAATGGGCCTAGGCCAGCTGCTGGCATAGTGTTAAGGTGACTGGATTGCAGGTGGCCAACTGTGCTTTTCACGTCCCAGACTTGGATGTTTGAAAAGAATGCCAGGCGTGTGTGCATGCATGCCTGAGACCCCTAGAGGAGGCTGGAGGAGGAGGGATTGTGGATTGAGGCATGGCCATCCTCCTGGGGAGGGGAGTGGGAGATGCTTTTTCACTTTCCCTGCTCTCTCTCTGCCTTCCTTTCTCTAGGGAGCTCACAAGCCTCATAGCAAGTTAATGTGGAGTGAGGGAGAGAGAGAGAGAGAGAGAGAGAGAGAGAGAGAGAGAGAGAATGGGCGTGGCTTATCTTCTCTCAAGCTTCCTGTAGCCCAAAGTTTCCTTTACTGTCAAATCCACTGTTTCTTGGGACATTTGGGCAATGATTCTCTCTCTTTTTTATTTTTAAGATTTTGCTATAGGGCTTGTTAGAGAGAGACAGAGACAGACAGAGACAGTGAGAGGGAAAGTGAGAAATCACCTCCCAGGGAGGATGGCCTTGCTGCAATCCCTTCTCCTCTGTTCTCCTGGGATTTTGGGCACATACACACACGTGACCAGGGTAGCCATGTAAGAGTCCAGCATCTGGATCACTATGCCACCTGCTGGCCTGGGGCACTGATTCTTGAAATGGTGCCTTCATCAAAGGAACAGAGAAAAGAGAAGGGCTGATTATTTATTTAGAGAGATTTTCTCTATAGGATATGTGTACTCGCTGGAGAGACAGAGAGCGAGAAAGAAATCATCCCCAAGGGGGATGGCCATGCCACAGTCCCTTCTCCTCCATTCTCTTCTTGGGATTTTGGGCGCACACGCACATGCTCTGGCGTGTGTTTCAAGCCTGCCGGTCCAGGACTGGAACTGTGGCCGGCCACGTGAGAGTCTAGTGCTTTAACCACTATGCCACTTGCTGGCCCCTTGTTTTTGTTTGGTTTTAATTTTGCTCACCAGAGGGGTGGGGTCATAAAGCACCCCCATGGAGCATGGTCATGCTGCAATCCCTTTTCCTCCATCTCTCCTTCCTTTCAGGATTTTGGACACGCACACACATGCACTCAGCATGTGTCTCAAACTACCAGGTCAGGGACTCAAATTACGTGGTCAGCCATGTGAGATCCAGCCTCCTTAACCATGTATCACAGGCTGGCCACAGGACTGAGTCTTAGGCTGTTAAAGGCTGCCCTGGAGTTGGCATGTTCCGCTCAGAACGGCCAGACCATTCCCTTATGAGGAAGCACCTGTCTGAGGCAAACGGCAGTATGTAGAGGCATCGAAAGTCCTCCCAGCTGCTCCCAGGGTGGGGTGCAGAACAGAGACCACGTTAGGGGCCCACTTGGGGAGCCTTTTAGCCTCAGCAAAGGCAGTAGGCCAGAGCTGTTCCTCTGTTCCAGGGAGGCAGAAAGTGCGGAGTATAAGGACCAGTAGAAATAACTACGAACAGCATGTCCTTTTAGATGTTAATTTTTGGTTCTTTCCATTTACTTATGGGGAATCTGAGGCTCCAGAAGGGGGAGTGTCTGGGTCAAGATCACACGTTTGCATTTGCGGCAGAAGAGAAATGAGAACGCAGGTCCTCTGACTTCTCATTCAGGATTCCTCCCAACGCTAGCACGTCCTGGACTGCATTTCACTGCTTTGGAAGTGCTGGGACAAAGTTAAACAGATTTCTGAGCCTCTGCTATCTTAGTACACACTGTGTCTTTCTAAGAAGGGCATGTGTATAGTTTTCAGACTTTTCCAAAGATCCTTGACCAGATCCTTCTTCTTTCTTTATTTATTTTTAACTTGCCAGAGGTCGTATGCACTTGCTGGAGAGAGAGAGAGACAGAAAGGGAAAATGAGAAAGCATCCCCATGGGGGATGGTCACACCACACTCTCTTTTCCTCCATTTCTCCTTTCAGAATTTTGGGCAAGCATGTGCATGCACTTGGCATGTTTCTTTCTTTCTTTCTAAAGAATTATTTCATTTAACTTTATTTACTTATTTTTAATTTGGCCAGGGAGGGACAGAGAGAGAGAGGGAGAGCAAGAGAAAGAGAGAGGGTAAGTGAGAAAGCTAGTTGCCACGTCTGGGACTCGAACCATGGTCAGCCTGTGAGAGTCCAGTGCCCTCAACCACTACGCCACTTGCCAGACCCCTGGTATGCCTCTTAAGCTGCAGAGTTCGGGACTCACATCGGGTAGATCCACCTGGGATCCAGCCACCTTAACTACCACACCATTAGCTGGCCTGCCCGAATTCCTTTTTTAATACCATGTCTATGTGCATATGGTTTTAAAGAAGAGGATAGAGGAGTCCTCACAGCAGTTTAAAAAATGCTGCCCTGCACCGTGCTGTTATGTTAAATGCTGCACAGGTAAGTTCCCTACCCAAAATCCCTACAAGTCACATTTCGCAGCACTGAGGCTGAGACACAGAATGAAAATGCACACTCTGTAATTCTAAACTTTCTTCCATGAGACAGAAAGAGAGAAAGCCCTTCTAATAGGGTCTTGAATCCACCCCTAACCTCAGCAAGTCTTGAATGATGAGCATATGTGTGCTGGGCGTACTCCGGGGAGTCTCCTGATATGAACCCAGAACCTTCCCATGTGGATCAGTCGCGTGGAGCATCACATCTGCGCCCCCCAACCACAACACCCCCTGCCCCCGTCATTCTAAAAGGTGAGCTCTGTATCTCAAAATGCAGAAGCATGGGGCCAGCAGCTGGCAGGATCTGGGGCACGCACACACAGGCACCTGGCATGTGTCTCAAGCCTCCAGGGCCAGGATTCAAACTGTGGTTGGCAACATGGGGCGTGTTTCCCTTAGCCACTAGCCACAGGGCCAGCCTAGTGACTGTTTATTGACTAAGTGAAGTTTAATTGCTCCGGAACTATGTGACCTTGGCAAATCACTTACCCTTCTGGAGTCTAAGCCCTCTTTATCTGTACAATAAGGAAGCGGTACCTCCTCCCTAAGACTGTAAGAACTAAGTGAGGTAAAATACAGAACCGCATTTAGCATGGCATTTGGCTAATGGGTGGCGACCAACAATATTTTTAGGGATAAAAAAAGGATTCGGGAAGTTTTCTGTGCTAGCCTCCTGCTTTCATCATCATCCAAAAACACTGAGCCAGACTTCTTAGGCTCATACCACTTCAGAGGAAAGGAAGAAGAAAGTAACCACCAGACGCCTGCCTCTGGGTCCTCGTTTTAGATTGAAGTCTAGTCCAAGGAATTCCCCTCTCAAGGCCAAGGTCTTCATGTACATTCTGCTGGGGACACACCTAAGGAGGTGAGCAGAGTCTGCAGATGAAGCAAAGTCAAACGCTCTTTTACCCGGACTCTCATACACAATAAACACTCTATAAATCAGGAAGGAAAAACGAAACAGAATCAATGGTCCCAGACTGATTATATTGCAAAGCTAGGATGTTACTGCTAAACTCTCACTCATCGATCCTTTTTACTTCCCACCTCAGGATCATATCCATTTGTTTTTGTAATGGGAAGTGGAAGGGCAAACAGGCATAGCAGAGTGAAGGGAAGGCTCCATGAACCGGCTGTCGTTTCACTGCAACGACTCAAGTAAAAAAAAAAAAAAATCACATCATATTAGAGTCTTGTTACCCTAAATTTGCCCTTGAAATGAGGGGAGAAGTCATGTAAAGTCTTCACATCTAGGCATGTGAGCCTCCTCAGGTTTTATTTAGGACTAGAGGTTTGCAAACCAAAGGAAATTAGAGCCCAGAGGGCCCACTGCCTGAGGCACATCTCTGGACAGCCAGGTCAATCATGTGACATACTGACTGCCTTTTAAAAAAAAGAGCTGTTGGGACCAGCAGGTGGTGCGGTGGCTAAAGCGCTGCACACTCCCACGTGGCCAGCCACAGGTAGAGTCCTGGACCAGTGACTTGGTTTCTCACTTTCCCACTCTCTCTCTCTCTTCAGTCAAATTAAAATAAATAAATGAATAAGAAAAATTTTTAAAGAATTATATATTTAATGTTTCTTATTATTTGGACCAGTGACTTGGTTTCTCACTTTCCCACTCTCTCTCTCTCTTCAGTCAAATTAAAATAAATGAATGAATAAAAAATTTTTTAAAGAATTATATATTTAATGTTACTTATTATTATTATTTTTTAAATTTGCTCTAGGGTACACACACTAACCAGAGAGAAACACAACAAGAGAGGAAAAGTGAGAAGACGGGACACCAGGTCTGGGTCTCAAACCACCATCAGCCATGTGGGAGTCCAGTGCCTCAATTACCATGCCACCTGCTGGCCACTGACTGCCTCTTTTGAGCCAGACACGGTGCTAGGAGCTAGGGAGGCAGATATCAATGAGACATGGTGTCTACTCCGTTACTCACTTTACAGGTGAGAAAATTGAGGCACAGACAGGTAAGCAACTTGCCCAAGATCACCACGTAGAAAGAGGGAGAGCAGAACAAGGCAGGAGGTCTATTTTCAGAGCCCATCCTGTTAGCCACTGGGCTTCTCTGCCTCTTAGCCCGCTCAAAGCTGTCTAGGCGCTAACAAGCACAAAGCTGCTTGGACTCGAAGGGAGGGTCAAATAAAATAACAATAATAATAAATTAAATTAAATTACTCATTTTTAAATTTAACTTTATTTATTTATTTGACCAGAGAGGGACAGAGCGAGCGAGAGAGTAAAGAGGAAAGTGAGAAAGTAAGCCACCAGGTCCAGGACTCGAACTGCTGTTGGCCATGTGGGAGTCTAGCACCCTTAACCACCATGCCACCTGCTGGCTCAAATTCAATAATTCTTTAAAAAAAGAAAAAACAAAAAAAAAACTAAGGTCACTAGCCAGGTGGCATGGTGGTTAAAGTAGCTAGATCTCATATGGTCAACTGTGCCGTTCAAGTCCTGGATTTGGTGGCTTGAAAAATACGCCCAGATTGAGCACATGCATGCCCAAAGCCCCAAGAGGAGAATGGAGTTATTGCAGTGTGGTCATGCCCCCAGGGGAGGTGATTTCTCTTTCTCTCTCTCTTTGTCTCTCTCTCTCTCTCTCATCTTTGTTTCCAGTGAGCTCACGAGCCCTATAACAAATAAAAAATAAGAACGCTGTGGAGGAAAGACCTGCTGCATTTGTCAATATAAAGGCTGATGTCATATTTAAACTATTTGGCAAAGAATCTGACTCTTTTTAAAGCTACGCATCTGATACCAGACATGTGAGAGTCAGCGATCGCTTGACTAAGCAGCACAAGCCTCTGACTGAACAATGCACCATGGGGAACATGACTAACGTCACTGCCCATTTCCAAGAGACTCCGTGGAGACTGAGGCACAGGTTTCAAAAGAAAGAAAAGAAAAGAAGTCAAACCTTAAGTTACGAGTGAGCTGTATTAAACACGACCTTAAGTTACGAATGAGCTGTATTAAATGCGTTACCATTAGTAACACTCAGAACAGGGCCAGCCCAGCACCAAGTAAGTACCGTACTTTACGTTTTGTTAGATAAATGAAATACAGACAGAAGTGTTGGGAAAAGCACTCCAACTCAAGGGCCAGTTCAGTTTTTTTTTTTTTTTTTCACACCTCTTCTCTGGACTGGTCTTATAAAAATTACTCATTTCTGGGACCAGCAGTTAGTGTAATGGCTATGTTCCTGGACTCCCATGTAGTCGACCGCGGTTCGAGTCCCAGACCCGGTGGCTTAAACTCACGCCGGGCGCGTGTGCGTGCGTGCCCAAGATCCCGAGAGGAGAATGGAGGAGAAGGGATTGCGGCGTGGCCATCCCCCTGGGGGGTTGATTTCTCACTTTCTGTCTCTCTTTCTCTCTCTGTCTGTCTGGCGAGCGCACGTGCCCTATAGCATAAACCTCTCCAAAAAAAGAAATTATTAATTTCTGAGCCTCAGTTTTCTTGCCTGTTAAATGAAAATTATAATAACTCAGGAAGGTCGTTATGAGTACCTAAGAAGACCAGTGAGAGATTAGACATGAAAATGCGTCATTTGATGCCAGCAGGTGGTGTGGTGGTTAAGGTACTGGACACTCCCACATGGCTGACCACAGTTCGAGTCCTCGACCTGGTGGCTTGCTTTCTCACTTTCCCTCTCTCTCTCTCTCTCTCTCTGGTCAAATTAAAATAAATGAATGAATAAGTAAAATTAAAATGAATAATTAAGGCACCAGCAGATGGTGTAATGGTTATGTCTCTGGACTCCCATGTAATTGACTGCAGTTCGAGTCCCAGACCTAGTGGCTAAAAACTCATGCTGAGCACATGTACCAAGAGCAGAATGGAGAAGAAGGGATAGCAGTATGACCATCCTCCCTGGGGTTGATTTCTTAATTTCTGTCTTTCTGTCTCTCTAGCACATGCATGTGCCCTATAGCAAAGATACTTCTCTAAAATAAATAAATATATAATTGGGGCCAGCAGGTGGCGCGGTGGTTAAGGGCGCTAGACTCCCACTTGGCAGACGGTGGTTCAAGTTCTGGACTAGTGGCTTGCTTTCACACTTTCTCCCTCTCTCTCTCTCTGGTCAAATTCAAATAAATAAATAAATAAATAAAGTTAAATAATTTTTAAAAATTTAAAAGAAAATGTGTCATTTGTAAACTATTAAACACTCCCTGGTGTCATTACTTTTCCTGTTACCCCAGGGAGTGGTGGACTGGAAAGACGTCCTGGCAGAGAAGCCAACTTCTGGTCCTTGCCCTTCTCCCTGCACCTTCATGGCGCAGCCCTCCCCCTAAGGCTGCCAAGCAGGGAGTAGGGAGAGCTGTGTCCCTGGCACCCAGACCTAGAACACAGAGCCTCTCTCCCTCCTGCAGAATCAAGGTCGTGCTGCTCTGCGGGGTGGCTAAACGGTCCGCCTAGTGCACCAGATCGGCGCCTTCTAGATTAGACAGACAGTCCTGGGCCTCCCTGAGAACCGAGTGACCGGCAGTAACCTCCACTCTGTGGGACTGGCATTGCTGGGCTTTAAGTGACTGGCTTTGTAAACACACCTCGGAATTCATGGGCTAGCGTGTGCTTGTAGAACCAAGTAGAACTGCCGGAACTATGGCATGAACTTCAGAAAAGAACATAAAGCCATGCAGACCATTAGCAAACCCGTGAGGTATTACCCCAAAGAAAATCCCTTTTTCTTTCCTTTAAAAAAAAAAAGAAAAACTTGATTGGAAGGGAGTCACAGTTACCTATTGATTTCTCTCTAGGATTAAATGAAGGGGAGAAATAAAAGTGACTCATCAAGGATAGATGAAACATGAGACTCTCCGATGTAGGAGTTATGACAACTGTGACCAGGGGAAAAGCAGATGCTGTGACCAAAAGGCAGTAAGGAGGACATCTTCGTTATGGAACGCGATTCAAGAAGAAAGCAGAAACTGGCAGGCAGGTGGGACCCTTTGCAAACATAGTCATCCCCTGATATCCATGAGGGAATGGCTCCAGGACTCCTGACAGCTACCAAAAATCTACAGATGTTCATACCTTATATAAAATAGTGCAGTGGGGCCAGCAGGTGGCGTGGTGGTTAAGGCACTGGATTCTCGCATGGCTGACTGTGGTTCAAGTCTCAGACTTGGTAGCTTGTTTCTCACTTTACTTCTCTCTGTCTCTCTCGGGTCAAGTTAAAATTAATTAATTAATTAATTAATTAATTCTTTGAAGATTTTTTAAAAGAAAAAATACAACAGTACTGTATTTTCATATAATGTACACATATCCTTCCACATATCCACATTTCTTAGGTTAATAATATCTGATACTATGTGACTGCTATGTAAATAATGATATTTTCAAAACTTGTATTTTTTAAAAATTGTGGTATCATTTTTTAAATTTGTTTTTTACTTTTGCTATAGAGATTATGTACTCTTTAGAGAAAGACAGAGAGAGTGGGAAAGTGAGAAATCGCCCCCCAGAGGACATGGCACCCTGTGATCGCTTTTCCTCCAGTCTCCTCTTGGGATTTTGGCCATGAGCACACATGCACCCAGCATGTTATCAAACTGCTGGGTCTGGGACTTGAACCACGAAGTCAGTCATGTGGGATCCAACACCTTAACCACCACACTACCTGTTGGCCCCTTTATTGTTATTTCTCTTTTTTGTAAGAAGCTAGTTCATGCAGCTGAATATCACGTGGCCGTTTTGAGTCCCAGACCTTGTGGCTTGAAAATCACGCCAAGTGCTTGTGCATGCATGCCCAAAATCTTGAGAGGAGAATGGGAGTGGGGAACAATTTCTCACTTTCTTTTTACCTCTCCTCTCTGCAGTTACCCCGGGGGTGTGTGTGGGGGGGAAATTTCTCACTTTCACTCTCTCACTCTCTCTTTCTCTGGCCAGTACATGTGCCCTATGGCAAGATTAATCATATAAATAAATAAATAAATAAATAAATAAAACTAGATGACCATCTTCTTCTTTTTTTAAAGAGTTATCCTACTTAACTTTCTTCTTTCTTCCTGTGTTCTTTCTTTCTTTCCTTTTCTTCTTTCTTTTTAATTTTTTTTGAGAGGTTTTTGCTATAGGGCACATGCGCTCACCAGACAGACAGACAGAGACATAGAGACAGAAAGCAAGAAATCACCCCCCAGGGGGGATGGTCACGCTGCAATCCCTTCTCCTCCGTTCTCCTCTCGGGATCTTGGGCACGCACACACATGCACCCGGTGTGAGTTTAAGCCATTGGGTCTGGGACTCAAACTGTGGTCAACTACGTGGGAGTCCAGCAACATAGCCATTACGCTAACTGCTGGTCCCAATTTATTCATTTTATTTTAATTTGACAAGAGAGGGATAGCACGAGAGAAGGAAAGTGAGCAAGCAAGCTGCCTGGTCTGGGACTTGAACAGTGGTCAACGTGTGGGAGTCCAGTGTCCTTAATCACCATGCCACCTGCCAGCCTTGATAACCATCTTCTTGACATAGTTAAAAAGATTTACCTAGTGGGACCAGCAGTTAGCGTAATGGGTATGTTGCTGGACTCTCATGTAGCCAACCGTGGTTCAATTCCCAGATTTGGCAGCTTAAACTCACGCTGGGCGCGCGTGCCCAAGATCCCAAGAGGAGAATGGAGGAGAAGAGATTGTTGCATGGTGATCCCCCGGGGGGGGGATTTCTCGCTTTCTGTCTCTCTGTCTCTCTCTTTCTGGGGAGCGCATGCATCCTATAGCAAAAGCCTCTCCAAAAAAAAAATGAGAAAGATTTACTTTGGGAGCCAGCAGATCGTGCAGTGGTAACA
>NW_006159920.1:495068-504866 GCF_000334495.1 Tupaia belangeri chinensis
TGGCTTGAAAATCATGCCAGGTGTGTGTGTGTGTGTGTGTGTGTGTGTGTGTGTGTATGTGCCCAAGATCCCAGAAAGAGAATGGAGAGAAGGATTGCGACGTGGCCATCCTCCCCACAAACACCTCCCCAACTTATTTCTTGCTTTCTGTCTCTCTGTCTCTCTTTGCCTCTCTGGTGAGCACGTACACCCTATAGCAAAAATCTCTCTTAAAAAAAAAAAAGAGAGAGAGAGAAAGAAAGACAAAGAAAGAAGGAAAAAGAAAGAGAAAAAAGAGCTATTAGCCCGCCCTGCCCCTCACTCTCGCTGGCGTGTGTATGTGTTCTACCATGAACGAAAATAAAAGCAAAAGCAAAACGATCACAGCGTCCGTCCTCCTTGTAGACTGACCTCAGTCTCCCTATGTTCATCGTCAACAAAACGCCCCTCTGTTTTCTGTCAAAAGCTGAGCTTGACTTTATTTGTTCAGATTTTAGAGAAAAGAATGATGACAGTTGTGATATTATATTGGGTTGTTGGAAAAGTCATGGCATAATTTTTCTATGCAAAAAATGCGCATGATTTTTCCAAAAGCCAATAGTTATGACATCACGGGAGGATGGAACTGAAGTCGGGGATAGAAACCTTAGAGTCCTGGACTAGAATAGCCCTTCCGCAGGGCGGCCTATCTGCCGCTCTGGAGGTTCGTATGTGCACATTTAGTCATTGCTAGATCTCATAACTACTCATGGAATAAACATAATGATCTTACTTGAGAGAACAGAGGATTCCTGGGAAGTGTCTTAAAACCGTAGCGGTGGGAACCAGCAGTTAGCGTAATGGCTGTGTCGCTGGACTCCCACGTAGTCGACTGCGGTTTGCATCCTGGACCCGGTGGCTTAAAACTCACGCCGGGCGCATGTGCGTGCGTGCCCAAGATCCCGAGATGAGAATGGAAGAGAAGGGATTGCGGCGTGGCCATCCCCCTGGGGGTGATTTCTCGCTTTCTGTCTCTATGTCTCTGTCTGTCTGGTGAGTGCACGCGCCCTATAGCGAAAATCTCTCCCAAAAAAAACCAAAAAAAAACCATAGCGGTGACTGCATTTTGGTTCCTCTTTCTTTTCCTTCTTAAGCTACACACAAGTAATATGAAAGCATGTCCCAAGCACAGGTGGAGAAAATAAGGCTCAAACTATAACACCTTTACCTGTAACTAAGCAGCTCTGAAGATGAAATATCTTTCTCTGTGAACACACGAAACAATTGTCTTCTTCCTTGGCCCTCGCTGCTAAAGAGATACAACCCCAGGGACTATGAAAACCACCTGGCCCAGTCTCCTGCTGCAGGCGCCTTAGAGCCAGCCCATGCCAACTGTAACAGCCTTTCTGGGAAGGAGATTCCCACGGGGACTGAGGAACATGGGCTCACGGAATGAACCGCTAGACTTAAAGCAGGATACTTTCTCCAATTTTGCGGAAGGGAAAAGTCATGGAAAGGACATGGCAAGCTCAAAGCAGATTCATCCAAAGCAGTTTGAAACCACCTACAGGTCTGTACTTGAGGCTGGAACCATGGACAAGTCGCTCCAAAGCTCTCCCTTCTTGAGTTCCTTTGTGGTCTTACAGAGAAGGGGAGAGCTCGGTTTCGAGACTGCTTCAGTGGCATGTGTGTCATGTGTCCAAATAGACCGGGAGGTTTGGAACAGCAGTGGCCACTGATTCAATTCAGCCAGTCATTTGTTTGTTGATCCTTTACAATTTAGGCTGGGCTGGGGCGCCCTGGACAGTGGCACAGCAGTAAAACGCATCACTCTGGGAGGCAGACCCACTTAAGAAGGTTGCTGGTTCGTGTCCTGAGACCTCACTGGGTACACTGTGCAGGTGTGTGCCTATGATCCGGGTCTGGCTGAGAGAGGGGTGGACCATGGTGTCAGGATCCTACTGGGGGTGCTGGCTGTGTCTTTGTTTCTCTCTGTCCCACTCACTCATGGAATAAATAAATAAACTGTTTTAAAAATTAAAAGTTCAGGCGAGTAGGTGGTGTGGTGGTTCAGACACTGAACTTCCACATAGTCAACCACAGTTTGCTTCTCAGCCCTGGCAGCTTGAAAATTATACCAGGTACATGCATGCCTAAAATGCTGAGGACAATGGAAGGGAAGGGATCCTGGCATGGCCAACCCCCCATAGGGGGTGATTTATCACTTTCCTTCTCTCTTTCTCTGTTGTTCCAGTGAGTGCACACACCCTAGGACAAAAACCTTAAAAAAAGAAAAAAAAATTTTTTTAAATTAAAATTTAGGCTGCAGGACAATAGCACAAGAATATACTGCCAGCATAGCATGGCAGCCAAAGCGCTTATGACATCTTAATTAGGCAGAGGAATATCACAGCTGGGTGAGAATGGAGAGAACCCACCACACTGAAGTGTTCTGATTGATTGGATCCCCGTGAATCCACTGAGAAACCTCTTTAGGCTCTGTCTTGGTCAAAATTTTGCCCATCAGCGGGACTAGCAGTTAGCGTAATGGCTATGTCGCTGGACTCCCACGTAGTTGACCGTGGTTCGAGTCCTGGACCTGGTGGCTTGAACTCACGCCGGGTGCGTGTGTGTGCGTGCCCAAGATCCCGAGAGGAGAATGGAGGAGAAGGGATTGCGGCGTGGCCATCCCCCCTGGGGAGTGATTTCTCGCTTTCTATCTCTCTGTCTCTCTCTTTCTGGCGAGCGCACGCACCCTATAGCGAAATTTTTGCCCATCAGCACAGCCTAGCTGCAGCAAATGCTGGTAGACACTGATGCTCCAGAGGCTGAGGTCACATGGGAGGTCCAGGTTAGATTCTTGATACAATGTAAAGGCAGCGTGGTGGCCACCGCCCTATGATACAATGTAAAGGCCAAGCATGCCTACATGCCTGTAATGCTGACAACTTGGGAGGCTGAGGCATGAGGCTTGCGACATAGTGAGGCCCTGTCTTTAAAAATGAATAAAGGGACCAGCAGTTGGCGTAATGGCTATGTGGCTGGACTCCCATGTAGTCGACCGCAGTGCGAGTTCTGGACCCAGTGGCTTAAACTCAAGCTGGGCGCGTGTGCGTGCCTGCCCAAGATCCTGAGAGGAGAATAGAGGAGAAGGGATTGCGGCGTGGCCATCCCCCCTGGGGGGTGATTTCTCCCTTTCTGTCTCTCTGTTCCTGTCTTTCTGGCGAGTGCATGCGCCCTATAGCAAAAACCTCTTCCCAAAAAAGGAACAAGGTCATTAGGGTAGGCCCTCATTTAATATGACGGGTGTCCCTATAAGAAGAGGCAATCAGTTTGCAGACAGACACAGAGGGAAGACCATGTGAAGACACAGGAAGAAGATGGCCATCTAGAAGCCACAGGGAAAGACCCCAAGTGAAATGTCGGCAGGAAGCATGGTGGTTAAGGGTGCTGGACTCCCACGTGGCTGACCATGGTTCGAGTCCTGGATCTGGTAGTTTGCTTTTCCACTTCCTCTCTCTCTCTTTTCTGCCCCTGTCTCCCTCTCTCACTCTGTCCCTCTCTGGTTGAATTTAAATAAGTAAATAAATAAATAACATTAAATAAAATAATTATTAAAAAGAAAAAAGAAAGACCTCAATTGAAACCAACCCTGCCAACACTTTGGCTTCAGACTTCCAGCCTCCAGAATTGTGAGAAAATCCATTGCTGTTGTGTAAGTCCCCTACTCTGTGGTACTTGTTATTAGAGTCCTAGCAAACTAACACATCTGCTATTTTTACCTTTCTTTTGCTCCCACATACAGCTGGGAAAAGAGGAATGGGAAGTTTTTGGAAGCTCTCTACCAAAAGTACCAAAAACTCTAAGATTTACACTTACATTTCATCAGTCTCTTCCAGAAAAATGATGCTTTTTCTCTGGTTGCAGATTTTGCAGTGGGTAGACGCTAGAGCAGAGATCCCAAACTGGCACCAATCAATTGAATCTGTTCACAAACGTCTTTTCTTTTGGTCTCCAAATATAAAAAAAAAAAAAAAAAAATTGAAATAGTGGTGAACATTTAAAGCTTGAGAGTCTCAGACTGGCCCCATGGCCTCGTGGTTAAGGGAGCTGGATCCCACATGGCCGACCTGTAGTTCAAGTACTGGGCCCAGCCACGTGGAAAACATGCCAGCCGTGGGTGTGTGCGTTCTCCAAATTCCAATGGGATGAAGAAAGGAGGAGAAGGCATTGCAGCAGGACGTGCCTCTAGTGGGGCTGCTTTTCCTCTTTGCTGCTCTCTGCCTAGCTCTGATGAGTGCACGTGCTCTCTGGCAATTAACACAACAACAATAAACTTGAGAGGCTTTCCCACTAAAACCAAGATCTTTTGGCTTTTCTTAAGAAAATAAGAATTGGCTTCATTCGGCCTTCCTGGCAACAGGCTGAGGAGTGAAATAGTGGTCCTCTCTCTGGGTGAGGCATGCACTCCCCATTAACCGACAGTTCCTACCTGGCCTGCTGCATTCATGACCTGGCCCTGTGCAAGCAACATTTGCGTCTTTGACTCTTGTCAACTAAAAAGACTCAAAACTTCTTACTCCCCCCAACACCCTTCAAATTGTCATCACAGGATGTCTTCTCACTAGCAAGAGATATGGCAATTATGAGTGTAATTGTATTGCTCCTTTGTATTTTGTTCAATGAGCAAAACCTAGACCACATTTGATTTTTGAATCTTGATTAAAAGCTGAGCCTAAAACTGGGAGGGTGATAACGTGAAAGAGAATCATTGAAACACAGAGAGCCCAGACTTTAGCAAAGACTAAAGACTGGAAATGAGAAGACCAGCAGAACTTGGCATCTGACAGCCGACTGGATACTCCAAATAACTAGCAGTTTGGCATGCCGACAGTGCTGGATCTGTGAAAGGTAACTTGATTTGCCAAGAACAACAGGGAAATTGTTGCCTCAAGTTCTCCAAGTTTGAAAGCATGTAGGATGAGACCTAGCTTGTAGCCAAGGGCACTGTCTTCGTTATGCTTCTCTGACACGAATTGGTATTATTGAAATGTGGTTTGCATGGAACACTTTTATTTATTCTCTTACTACATACAAAACAAACTTGCTTATGATTGGACCAGTTAAGTGCTAAAACATTAGGGGTGCGTGGAAGAGCTAAAACAGGTTTTGTTGGAGGCGAAAGGGCTACGCCCTGTGAGAATAACTAATTGCCATTAGAAGAAAGCTTGCAATGAAGCCAAAATTGCTTCAAAAGATGGAAGGAAGGAGCAGAATGTCCTTTCATGCCATATCGCTTGCATTTCACAAGGCTGGTTGTCTAATTCCACTTTAAAGGCTGTAGTAGGGGTGCCAGCAGGTGATGTGGTGAAGGCGCTGGACTCTCACATGGTTGACTGCGGTTCGACTCCCAGACCTGGTGGCTTGCTTTCTTATTTTCTCTCTTTTTCTGGTGAATGACGCCGTCTGCAGCAAATGAAAAAAATAATAATGATAAACAAAATTAAGTGACTAATTCTTTTAAAAAGAGAAAAAGGCTGTAATAGAGGCAGGACAGTGACGCAGCAAGGCTAACGCTCATGGGAAAGTTCTGGGTGTGCCTCTGGAGACATCTCCGAGTACAGGAGGCATGTTCATGCCCATGACATAGGGCTGGCTGAAGCTAGGGGTGGAGCAAGCATGAAGACTGTTGGGAGTGTTCTCTCTCTCTCTGTCTCTCGCTCATGGGAGAAATAAATAAGAAAAAACTTTTAAAAACCAAAGTCTACAGCAATGATAGGAAGAGAAAAAAGGGCAAACTAGGAGAGAAACCACATGCCCCTTTCTGGTCAGACAGAGTCAGGAAATTGAGAGAGGCAAACAGACCCTTTACATATCCATCACCAACAGTGATTTGAGGGGCCGGCAGGTGGCGTGGTGGTTAAAGGCGCTGGATTCCTACACGGCCAACTGCGGTTTGAGTCACAGACCTGGTGGCTTGCTTTCTCGCTTTCCCTTTCTCTCTTTCTCTGTCTCTCTCTGATCAAACTGGAAAATAATACTACTAATAAATAAAGTTAAATAAAATAATTCCTTAAAAACAAAATACAGTGATATGAGGGAGAAGACTTTCTTGCTGGAAGTTTCTGTTTGTATCCTATGGCTTGCAAGACCTGACAGTGGAGCCAGGCGTCATCTTTCTCCCTGAAATATAGCAATGTGAAAGTAAGTCTTCCCACGAACCAAATTCAGGACAAGAGCGCACATAGGCCAGGTAGAAGATGGGTCTAGAATAATGTCTTTCTGTCTTTCTATATCAAACAACCCAAATCTCATCATGTAATTAATTCATTTGCTTAGAATCACCCAATAGCTTCTCTCCTTTCTTTTTTTTTTTTTTCAATTTGCCAGAGGGCGTGTGCACTTGCCAGAGAGAGGCAGAAAGATGAGAGACAGCGAGAGAGAAAGAGTGCACTTGACAGAACGTGGTCACGCTACAATCCCTATCCTCTATTTCTTCATCCTGTTGGGTTTTGGAACACGTGTGCCCATGTGGCGAGTGGTTTGGTTTTTGGTTTATTTTTTAATTTATTTTAATTTATTTTTTATTTTTTTAAAATTATTTTGAATTTTATTTATTCATTTACTTATTTTATTTTGACCAGAGAGACACAGAGAGAGAGAGAGAGACAAAGTGAGAAAGCAAGCCACCAGGTCCAGGACTTGAACCATGGTTAGCCATGTGGGAATGTCCAGCGCCTTAACCATCACACCACCCACTGGTCCCCTATTTATTTATTTATTTATTTATTTTTTGAGAGGTTTTGCTATAGGGCACGTGCGCTCACCAGAAAGACAGAGAGAGACAGAGAGACAGAAAATGAGAAATCACTCCCACAGGGGGATGGCCACGCCACAATCCCTTCTCCTCCATTCTCCTCTCGGGATCCTGGGCACACATGCACACATGCCCAGCGTGAGTTTAAGCCACCAGGTCCAGGACTGGAACTGTGGTCAACTACATGGGAGTCCAGTAACATAGCCATTACACCAAGTGCTGGTCCTGGCCAGTGTTTTTGTTTGTTTGTTTGTTTTGATTTTTGATTTTTGCCAGAGGGCACATGCACTGTCCCAGAGAGAGACAGAAAGAGAAGGAAGGTAAGAAATCACTCCCAGGAGTTATAGCCACGCTGTAATCCCTTCTCTTCCATCTCCTCCCAAGATTTAGGGCACTCACACACATGCACCTGGTTTGATCTTCAAGCTGCTGGGTCTGGGAGTTGAATCACACAGGCAGTCATGTGGCAATTAAGAAAAAAGAAAAGAAAAGAAATAGAAATTGAACTAAGTCCATTTGTCTTAGGGTAGAAGAGCAACAGGGTCAATAGGCCCCCACCCCTCCCAAGCAGGAAGGCATTTCTCTATCCAAGGAGAAGGGTAGGTGACTTGGCATACCAATCAAGCACTTTCCCTCCGAACGTTATTTTTGAAGAATTATTTTAATTAATTAACTTATTTATTTATTTTTTAGAGAGAGAGATTTTTGCTATAGGGTGAGTGCACTCACCAGAGAGAGAGAGAGAGAGACAGAAAGTGAGGAATCACTCCCAGTGGGGATGACAACATTGCAATCCCTTCTCCTCCACTCTCCTCTCAGGATTTTGGGCACACACGTACATGCACTGGGCGTGAGTTTTAAGCCGCTGGGTCCAAGTCTCAAACAGCGTTCCACTACACAGGAGTCCAACAACATAATCGTTATGTCATCTGCTGGTCCCTTAAAGAATTGTTTTAAAAAGAATTACTTCATTGGGGCCAGCAGGTGGTGTAGTGGATAAGGGTGCTGGATTCCCACATGGTCAACCAGGGTTCAAGTCCTGGACCTGGAGGCTTGCTTTCTCACTTTCCCTTTCTCTCTCACTCTCTCTCTCTCTCATCAAATAAAGAAAAAAAAATAACAAATGGAAATAAATTCTTTTTTTTAAAAAAAGAATTACTTCATTTAACTTTATTTACTTATTTATTTATTTTTGCACTGAAGTTATGTATTTTAACAGCTTTACATGTAATATTCATATATAAAAAACTTTAAGTGCTTTTCTCCAATTAAAAAAAAACTAAAAAATTCAAAAATAAGGCAATCAATATTTGAATAGAAAAAAACCTCTAAAAAAAAATGTGTATATTCTGTCATGAAAACTCCACACCAACATTATACACTTGTTAAAAAAATACAAACAGGACATATTACAAATTTATGCAGCAATAACTTAGTTCACACCATGCAATGAAATACATTAATCAAGACACACAAGGTTCTGCAGATTCTAAACTGAAGGACTTTTTTCTTTTTTCTGCACAATCCTTAAACCTGTGGCACTTAAAATTTGTTAGCCTTTCTTCTGAGAGGTAAATTATACACAATGATGATAAAAAACGTTAACAGACCGGTTGTCTATTATGAGTCATTCCAGCTTTGTTCAACTCTCGTATTTATTTGTTTTCCTGATAAAGCTGTGCTGCCGGGCTACTGGCTGGACTGTTTGGATTTGGCTCATCCAGTGGAGACTGAATTGATGTTAAGAAAGAAGATACATTGTATGTGGAACTCCTTCAATTCTGAAGGATATCTAAACACATGCTACCATCAGCCTACACATTTGGATGAAATATTTTGCATAAACCTAACAGGTGGTGGTTTATTTGGATATTCTTCAGAAAATTCTATTACTGGTTTAAAAGTACCATCTTCAAAGGGTGTCCCTTCTGGTCCAAATATAGCTGTATTCCACTGCGTGATGTTATTTTCAGGTGGTGCACCACTGATTCACAGGTGGGGCATCTTGCAATCGTTTGAAATCCACTCATGAGCTTCCTCCATGCTGGGATCGACATGCTCCCCAGCTGCCTTGCAGTCAGTCTCTATTTATTTGTTTATTTTTAATTAGACCAGAGAGAGACAGAATGGGGAGGGGAGGACATGAAAAAGCAAGCTACCAGGTCCGGGACTCAAACCACAGTTGGTCATGTGGAAGTCCAGAACCCTTAACCACCATGCCTCCTGCTGCCCGTCCCTCCTACCCGCTTAAAGAATTACTTAATTTTATTTCTTTATTTTTAAATTAATTTTTAAAAAAGGATTATTTATCTTTAATTTTATTTACTCATCTTTTTATAAAAAGAATTATTAATTTAATTTATTTAATTCCTTTTAAAAAGTTTACTATAGAGTATCTGCACTAACCAGAGATGGGGTGGTTGGGGTGGGATGGTAAAGCAAGCTGCCAGGTCTGGGACTTGAACTGTAGTTGAGCATGTGAGAGTCCAGTACCTTAACTACTACACCACCTGCTGGTCCCTCCTCCAAATAGTTTTTTAAAAATAATTATTTATTGGGACCAGCAGGTGGTGTGGTGGTTAAGGCACTGGACATTCCCACATGGCTGATGACAGTTCGAGTCCTGGACCTGGTGGCTTGCTTTCTCACTTTCTCTCTCTCTCTGATCAAATTAAAATATGTGAATAAATTAATAAATTAAATAAATAATTCTTTTTAAAAATAATTATTTATTTATATGTATGTATTTATTTTTCATTCGAATAGTGTGGGGAGTGAGGAAGAAAGCCCCCAGGTCTAGGACTTGAAACATGGTCGGCAATGTGGGAATCCAGAGAGTTAACCACTGCATCACCTCATTCAAATATTTTAAGAGTTCATACATGACATTTCAAAATAGTCTTTTATAGAGGGAATCAAAACTTTGCTGGACTTTCATTTTTCACAGGTTGGTATTATTTTTCTGTGAAATCATGTATGAGAAACACCAACATCTTTTCAATGCTTAGCACCTCCCAAAGTGC
>NW_006159920.1:504912-505260 GCF_000334495.1 Tupaia belangeri chinensis
TCTCCCTTTAAGGATCCAGGGTGCACATTTGCATATTTGAATATTGACTTAGAAGAAGTTCTGCAATGAAACAATCAGAATAACTTCAAAAAATAAATTCAGGGGAGACCAGCAGATGGTGAAATGTCTATGTCACTGGACTCCCATGTAGTCAACTGTGGGTTTGAGTCCCAGGTCCAATGGATTAAATTCACACCAGGTGCATATGCATGCATGCCCAAGATCCCTAGAGGAGAAGGGAGGAGAAAGGATTGTGGGGGCCATCCCCTCTGGGGGGTGATTTCTTGCTTTTGTCTGTCTTTCTTTCTCTTTCTCTCTGGTGAGTGCATGTGCCCTATAACAAAAATC
>NW_006159920.1:505421-511921 GCF_000334495.1 Tupaia belangeri chinensis
CCGCGGTCGACTACGTGGGAGTCCAGCGACATAGCCATTACGCTAATTGCTGGTTCCCTCTCTCTTTCTTTTTTAAAATTTTTTTTTAACCTTTTTTTTTTTGGAGAGATTTTCACTGTAGGGCGCGTGCGCTCGCCAGACAGACAGAGAGAGACATAGAGACAGAAAGCGAGAAATCACCCCCCCAAAGGGGATGGTCACGCCGCAATCCCTTCTCCATTCTCCTCTCGGGATCTTGGGCACGCACGCACACGTGCCCGGCGTGAGTTTTAAGCCACCGGGTCCGGGACGCGAACCGCGGTCGACTACGTGGGAGTCCAGCGACATAGCCATTACGCTAATTGCTGGTTCCCTCTCTCTCTTTCTGGCGAGTGCACACACCCTATAGCAAAAAACTCTCCAAAAAATAAATAAATAAACAAATAAAAAAATTCAGGGTTTTTCAAATGTATCAAATCATAGCAAGAAAAATTTTAAATCAAGTAGTACCCATTAAAATCCTTCAATATGTGAAATACATATTGAAAAGTGCTACCATATTAGTTGAGGTTTTATTTGGTAAGGGGATATAGCAATTTTCAAAAGAAATATTACCCCACTTTTTCTCAAGAAAATCAGTGTTCTCTGGTTGACTGACTTATTTCATGGAAACAATAAGGTGACATGCCATTTTGGAAGTTGATCTGAATACTCCCCAGAATTCATACCAATATGCATTCACACTAATAAGTGTTTTCTTCCTCTCCTTTCCCGTGTGTACCCCTGGCTTTTACCCCTTGATAATAGAAAGGTCATGTGAATTCAGTTGAATTTGTGATTTTTTGTTATTTATTTAAGTTTGTTTATTTAAGTTTATTTATTTATTTAGAGAGACAAGTACTCTCAACAGGGTCTCGTGCCTCAATGGTCCCCTTAGACTTCCCAGCTACCCAGGATCACAGGCACATGTATTCATGCCCTGCATGCACAGGTTGACATGGGAGCCAAACTCTGATCTTCCTTATGACTTCCAGCATAGCAGGGCATTGCACGACGGCTGGACCATGACAGCTGGGCCACTGCAGCTGGGCCTGAATCTATGCCTTTTTATGAGCTTCTATGAGCAAAACATAACCTGCACCAGCTGAATGAGTCTGAAAGTGGACAAGATGGATACACCACATTGAAGGAACATTTGCTCTCATTTTTTTCTTTTAAATTTATTTATTTTATATTCATTCACTGTATATCACCACAGCATACAAAACACTATTTCCCATCCAGAATACACTGTAAATCCACTTAACCAAGGATATTACCATACCTATTATCGTCAACAAATCATTTTTCATTTCTTGTTTCTTATATATTTTTTTTCTTTTTCATTTCCTCTTAATGCCCTACTTCTCATCTGCTGCCAATTCCTACTTTCCTCCCACCCTGTCTCTAGCGATCTACAGTTGCTTTCTGTGCCCTTTTTTCTTTCCTCATATTTTATTGATTCACAAAGTATCTTAATTCAATACTTTCAATAGCAAGTTCAGCTGATATATACATATTATCTATAAACATGTCTGACTTTAGGCATAAAACTCAGTGAGTAGAATAAACATACTATAAAGTAGCACCTAACTAAGGCTATATAGCTTACTGTGGTCATTAAATAGGATTTTATGTGTATATCATATATATATATTTTTTTTAGTTTCAAGAAAAGTAGTTTCAGCTTTAATAAATCAAAATTTTAAAATGTTAAGATAAATTTTCTTAAGACTTAAAGCCGTGAAAAAGGTTAGGACTCTGTTCAAATAGTAGGTAGATGAACTTAACAACAGCTCAAGAGAAGACAAATATCCTTAAATCTGGAAAACAAAGCATAAAAGAAAAGCAGTAATATTTTAGTAAAAAGTCATAAAATTCTATTTCTCCAGTTCAGTTCTATGTAATTAATGTCTCTTCTGTTGTGGTCCGATCTTTCCATTTAAATTCTGAAAGTTAACATTCAATTCCATACTTGTCCCAACCATTAAGTTGGCTATTTTCTTATTTGTTTTTTGGACTCTTATTTTTGAGTGTCCATCTTTAGTTTCCCTGAAATAGCACTCCATTCAGAACTTCTTGGAGAGCTGTCTGGTGTTGGTAAATTCATTCAGGTTTTGTTTATGTGAGAATGTTTTGTCTTTTCTTCCCATATGAAGGATAATCTTGCTAGGTATAGTATTCTTGGCTGAAACTCTTTTTCACTTAACAGTTTGAATATATTTTCCCATTCTTTGCTCACATTGTTTCCAATGAGAGGTCCGCTGTTAGCCTGATGAGATATCCTTTGTAAGTAATTTGATTTTTCTCTCTTGCCAATTGTAGTATCTTGTCCTTGTCTGTGGTTTGGGTCAATCTGGCCATAATGTGTCTTGGAGAAGATCTTAAGTTGATTCTATTTGGGTTCCTTTGTATTTCTTGGGTCTAGATCTTTGAATGCCTCTCTAGGTTTGGAAAGTTTTCTTCCAGGATTTCATGGCATAGATTATCAATGCCCTGATTAGTTTCTTCACCTTCTGGGATACTGATTATCCAGATGTTTGGATGTTTAATGGTATCTAGTACTTCTCGTATATTATTCTCTTTTTTTCTTTTTGGTTATTTTCTCAGTCTTTGTGGTGAATTTTTCTAGGTCAGAGATTCTGTTTTCTACATCTGAAATTCGATCTTCTGTATGATCTAATCCACGTTTAATACTTTCAAGGGAGGTTTTGATTTCCTGTATCATAGCCTTCATCTCTAATAGCTCCATTTGATTCTTTTTTATAGTATATATTTCCTCTTTCAGATTGTGCAAGAACTTCCTCACGTCCTGGAATTCATTGTCTCTTTTCTCCTGCATCTTCTGGAGTCCATTGTCTCTCTTCTCTTGAATCTGTTAGCCTTGTCACTCTGAATATTCTAAATTCGTTATCTGACATTTCTATGAGTTCCATTGTACTGTCTGTGGACGATGAGGAGTTGTTCTTTCCGCTTGGGGGAGAGATACTGTCTTGATTTTTCATATTTCTTGTGCCTCTGTGGTGGTTTCTGGCCATTTGATGGATTATACATTGCCTCCTTATTTCTTGAAGTTCAATCTGAGCATTTAGAGGTGTTCAGTAGGAGATCTCCAATCTCTCTGCAGTTTCATTTTTCTCACTTTGTGCAGCAGATTCAGTGGAAACAGGAGTATTCTGACCCTACTAGTATTCAGATGTTCCGCTACTGTGCACCTAGACCTGTCTGGACACTCAGTGTGTGGAAGCACTCTATACTGAGGTCTGGAGGGTGAAGTCGGAGCAGAATTCTAGCCCCTGAAACGGATTACTCACAGCTGAAATGCAGATGGCCTCTCGGAGGGCCTGGCTTTCCTCTCTACCCTAGATTGGGGTCTGGAGGGTGAAGTCTGAGCAGAAAATCTTCAGTTCTCCATATGTTCTCATTTTATAATACAGTTTTAAGAGCAAATTTTACAGTCTACTTGGTACTTAAATTTAATGCTTTTAAGTTGAATAGGTATTCAGGGGAAAATTGTTGGAAGAACAAACAATAGGAAAGAAAATTCATTTTATTAAAATCTAAGCACAGCAGCTACTCCTCTTGCTGCCCATCCTTCCCTCCTCCTCTCAAATAAAAGCACCCACTGTGCCTATTTCTTTTACTCCCACAACAAGCTTTGAGCTTGGCAGGGGAGAGTTTCCAGCTGAGAGCTGCTCTCTTGGAGCCCATTAGCTGAATCACCCCACTGGAGTGGAAAATCGCTAAAGCATTTCTGCCCAAACTGGAGGGAGGAGTTGCAGGGGGCTCCTGAGAAATAATCAATGGAAACTATTTTGTCAAAGTAGAAACATCTATTGTAAATGTGGATATTTTGTCTTAAAATCATTTTCTGCTTTTTCTCCCCCACCCCGTTTTAAAAACAAATTGTGGGTCCACACTCTTACTCTACCAGTGGGAATTTTCTTTTTCTGGTGACAGACCTCACGGGTTGCCTTCCTCTTACAGGGAGGGATTAGTACTGCTCGCTTCCCCTCCGCCCCCAGTTTCTCTGTGGCCTGTCCTCCTTGTTCCAGCTGCCAGAGCTGCAGGCTCATGGAGAAAGCAGGTCTCCTGGGTCTCAGGGAGACAAAACACCCTCCCCAGGGTTAAAACGAGAAAATAAAAATAGCCAGCATTTGTTCAGTGCTTACCAGGTGCCAGGCACTGTGCTAAGTGCTTTCTATTATACATGTTTTCTTTTTCTTTTCTTTTTCCTTTTCTTCTTTCTTTCTCTTTCTTTTCTTTCCTAGTTTTTGTCATAAGGCTTGTGGACTGGCCAGAAAGGGACAGAGAGAAAGAGAGAAATTGTGGGATTCAGCTGCTTTAACCGCCACAACACCTGGCTGACCCTCTACATCCATTTTATGGATGCAAAAATTGAAGCTCAACTAAGTAACTTGCTTAGGACCACAGACAGTAAGCAGCAGAGCAAGGATTTGAAGGCCATTACCAAAGTTCATGTGGATAAGAGAGTTAGATCCCGTATGACTGACCATGGTTTTGAGTCCTGGACTTGGCAGTTGAAAAATACATCAGGGAAGCCAGCAGGTGCCGTGGCATGGTGGTTAAGATGCTGGACTCTCACATGCCAACTGTGGTTCAAGTCCTAGACCTGGTGGCTTGCTTTTTCTCTGTCTCTCTTTGTGTCTCTCTGGTAAACCTATGTGTCCTGTAGCAAATTAAAAAAAAATAATAAGACCAACAGATGGCATAATGGTTTCGTTCCTGGACTCCCATATAGTTGACCACAGTTCGAGTCCCAGACCCATTGGCTTAAACTCACGCTGGGCACATGTGCATGCATGCCCAAGATCCCGAGAGGAGAAGTGCCTGCAGTGTGGTCATCCCCTCTAAGGGAGGTGTTTCTTGTTTTCTGTCTCTCTGTCTCTCTGGTGAGCACATGCGCCCTATAGCAAAAATCTCTTCTTTATTTTTAAAGAATTATTTATTTATTATTTTTGATTCATTCATTTATTTTTAAATTTGTCCAGAGAGAGAGACGGAGAGAGAGAGAGAGAGAGAGAGAGAGGGAAAGGACTTGAACCATGATCAGCCATGTAGGAGTGTCCAGTGCTTTAACTACCATGCCATCTGCTGGTCCCTGCAAAAATCTCTTTTTTAAAAATGTAATAATAATGATGATGGGACCAGCAGATGGCATAATGGTTATGTCACTGGACTCCCACGTAATTGACTGTGGTTCGAGTCCTGAACCTGGTGGCTTAAAAACTCATGCTGGACATGTGTGTGTATGTGCCCAAAATTCCTAGAGGAGAATGGAAAAGGGATTGTGGTGTGGCCATGATCCCTGGGGGGTGATTTCTTGCTTTCTGTCTTTCTGTCTCTGTCTCCCTGGTGAGTGCACATGCCTTATAGCAAAAAATCTCTCCAAATAATAATAATGATACATAAAATTAAATAAATAAGGAAAGAAAGACATGTCAGGACCATGTGCGTGCATGCCTGCATGCTCTAAGGAGGAATGTGGTATAATCATAAAAGGATTGTGGTGTGATCACACCTCACTGGGGATGCTTTCTCTCTTTCTCTCTCTCTCTCTCTCTCTCTGTCTCTCATGTGTGTGCACCTGCACACACATCCTCTGCGAATTAAAAAAAAAAAAGATTCATGGGACCAGTAGATGGCATAGTGGTTATGTTGCTAGATTCCCATATGGCCTGTGGTTTGCATACTGCACTTGGTACTTGGAAATCATGCCAGGTGCATGTGTGTGTGTGCCCAGCATCCTAGAGGGGAATGGAGAAAAAGGGATTGTAGTGTGGCCATCCTCCCTGGGGGGGAGTGATTTCTCACTTTCCCTCTCGACTGTGTTTCTCTCTCTCTCTCTTTCCCCAGGGAATACATGTACCCTCAGGTGAAAAAAAACCTCTTAAAAAATTCATTTACTCATTTAATAAATTGTGTCACGTAAGGTTCAAGTATTAGGGATACAGGAGTAGAAAAAAGGAATCGACTCCTTCCTTATGGATAGAGAAGATAAAATGTGTAGGGGTTGGCAGGTGGTGTGGTGGTTAAAGGTGCTGCATTCCCACATGACTGACCACCGTTTTGAGTTGTTTTTCTTTTCTTTTTTTTTTTTTTGGAGAGGTGTTTGCTATAGGGCGCGTGCGCTTGCCAGACAGACAGAGAGAGACAAAGAGATAGAAAGTGAGAAATCAGCCCCCAGAGGGGATGGCCACGCCACAATCCCTTCTCCTCCATTCTCCTCTCAGGATTTTGGGCACACATGCACACACGCCCGACGTGAGTTTAAGCCACCGGGTCCGGGACGCGAACCGTAGTCAACTACATGGGAGTCCAGCGACATAGCCATTACGCTAACTGCTGGTCCCAATGACCACGGTTTGAGTCTCGGATCTGGCAGCTTGCTTTCTTGATTTCCCTGTCTCTCTCTCTCTGTGTCTGTCTGGTCGAATTAAGAAATAATAATAACAACACAT
>NW_006159920.1:513333-518420 GCF_000334495.1 Tupaia belangeri chinensis
CTGTCTCTCTCTCTCTGTGTCTGTCTGGGCGAATTAAGAAATAATAATAACAACAAATGGAATTTAATTAATTAATTAATTTAAAAAGAAAAGAAGATACGATGTGTAACGAAGCATACCACGTCAGGCGCTAAGAAGAAAACTAAAGCCGAGTAAAGGGATGGTGAGGCACAGGAGGGACTGCTCCCTGTGCGGAGTGCCCTGGGGAGGCCTCCACAAGACGACATCGCAGCAGAGAAGGCCCCGTGCTCCTGCATTCTCACGCTGGCGCCTACAAGCTGCTGATTCCGAGTAATGGGCATAGGATTTGATGTTTACAGAGATGCCCTGACAGGTCTCTTTTGATTAGGGTAGTGAAAGAAAACACCATTTGTCGGGGAGACAAAGCTGGCATCCCCCACAGATATATGTTGTGTGTCATCCCCAGCAGAAGGATGCCCTCACCAAACACAGCACTCCTGTGACCTGGCAGGGAAGCCCTCCTGCCTAATAGCAACGGCCAACAACCTCTGAGCACCACTTCATGTGTCAGGCACGAGTCTAAGTGCCCATTTGTCAGTGAACACATACTCTTGCCAGAGAGACAGAGAGACAGAGAGAAAGGAAAAGTGAGAAAGCATCCCCAGAGGGAATGGCCATGCCACAACTCCTTCTCTTCCACTCTCCTCGTAGGAGTTTGGGCACGTGCAGGCGTGTGCCCGGCGTGTCTTTCAAGCCACCGTGACCGAGACTTGAACTGCGCCATTAGCGATGTAGCATCCAGTTGCCCCAACCACCACACCACCAGCTGGCCTCTATCGCTACAGTTTACAGGAGAGGAAAGAAAGAGGTTAGGTAACATGTAGAACCTGCATGACAGTCTGACACCACAGCCTAGGACCTTAACCACTGCTATTCAGCTTCTGCCCGTGGAAGAGGATACACTGGTCTATAATCCAGCTAGACTGCTGCGAAAGTCACCTTGAACTCTCCACAGAGGTGAACAGATCCTACTTGGGCGCTGTCGGAAAAGTGCATTTCTTTGTTTTCTTTATTCAACTCTTGTATCTTCCTTTTTCCTTGTGAAACAGTCAGAAACAGCCTTAGTTTATAACAACAACATCAACAGAAAGGTTTTGCTTAAAAAAAAGAAAAGAAACGAAACCTCTATCCAACCAACACTCCTGGCTCCATGATTCCATCAACGCCATGTAATCTTTTTATAATAATGTAGTGTATCCTGTTGAGTTTCTTTTTTTCTTTCCTTTTTAAAATTTATATACTTTTCCATGAGGAAGAAAAACACAGAGAGAAAGAGACAAAATCCTGAGCAGTCTCCATGCTGTGATCCACCCCAGTCTCAGCTTGCCATGGGTCATGGGCACATGTATACCCGGCACTCTCAGGGAGGCCTCCAGACTTGAAACCAGAACCCTCCCATTTGGGTCAGCCTGGCAGAACAGTGTGTTTTACCAGTGCGCCATCATCTGGCCCCCTTCTATTAAGTTCCTTACACCAAAATGTGCTGACACTCAAACCTGAGTACTCTGGACCGTATTTCCCAGTATTAACTGAACCTGTCTTTCCAGTTGCTACAGTAGTAAGTTTTGTTAGCATGAGTCAACCCCCAAGTCTCCTCCTCATCAAGAACAATGACAAAACACTTCTGGGGTTCTGAGACTGAAGAGTCATCATGTCCCTCAGCACTGGATTGGCATGCTCCTCTGTCATGCCCACCATTACTCTAAGGAAAGCATACATTCATGGGCTTATATTTTTTATATTTGCTACCAGGCACATGTATTCCCTGGAGAGAGAGAGAGAGAGAGAGAGAGAGAGAGAGAGAGAAAGAGTGAGGGAAAGTTAAAAAGCAACCCCCGCCGGGGATGGCTGCAACTCAATCCCTCCTCTTCCATCTTCCCAGGATTTTGGGCATAAACGCGCATGCGCCAGCTCAGCTGCTGTGTCCATGACTCGTTGGCCATGTGGGATCCAGCCATCCTAACCGCTATGCCCAAAATCTTAGGAGGAGAATGGAGGAGAAGGGATTGGGGCATGGCCATCCCCCTCGGAAAGTAATTTCTCACTTTCCCTCCCACTGTCTCTCTGTCTCTTTTTGGCAAGCTCATGCACCCTATGAAAAAAAAAAAAAAACCTGAAAAAATAAAGAGTAAGAGTTCATTATAAATGCTGGATATAAGTTCTTTAAATATATGCAAATATTTTCTCCCCTTCTGTGGGTTGTTTGCCTTCTTACTCTTTCTTTCCCTTTCTTTTTTTCTTTAACCCCTGGCTATCCTTCCTCTTATTTTCAAAGCTTATTTTTCTTTCTTTTTTTTTTTTTTTTTGCCATGGAATACATGTGCTCACTGGAGAAAGACAGCAAGAAGGAAAGTGAGAAATCATCCCCCACAGGAAGGATGGCCATACAGTAATCCCTTCTCTCCATTCTCCTCCTGGGATTTTGGACATGCACACACATGCACCCAGCATGAGTTTCAAACTGCCAGGTCACAGACTTGAACTGCAGTTGCCATCTGGGAGTCCAGCGCCTTAACCACCACACCAACTGCTCGCCTCTATTTTTATTTATTTCATGAAAGACAAAGAAAAAGAGAGAGAGACGGCCCCTTGACAATGTGCCATGCTGTGCCTCCTCTCAGCTTCCCAGCCAGCCAGGACCACAAGCACACATGGGCACACCATACAAGTTCAGGTCGACCTGGGATCCAAACCTCTCATATGGCTGCAGTATGGGCAGCAATATTGGCTGCCTGCACCACTATGACGGGACCCCTTTTTACTTTCTTGATGGTATTTTTGCAGCACAAAATTTTTAATTTTCAAGACACACAATTCGTCTATTTTTTCTTTTGTTGCTTTGATGTCATATCTGTAAATTTTTGCCTAATCCCAGATCATAGAGATTTATTCGTATTTTTCTTCTAAGACCTTTAGAGTTTTAGCTCTCAGATTTATGACTTTGATCCAATTTGAGTTAATTTTTGTGTATAGTTTAAGTAGAGGTCTAACTTCATTCTTTTGCATATGGATACCCAGCTGTTTTGGCACTATTTGTTGAAAACTAGAAAGTTCTTTTAAAAACAAAGATCATGGGGCCAGTAGGTGGTGTGGTAGTTAAGGTGCTAGATTCCCACATGGCTGACCACAGTTCGAGTCCTGGACCCGGCAACTTGCTTTCTCACTTTCCCTTTTTCTCTCTCTGGTCAAAAATAAATAAATAAATAAATAAATAACATTAAGTAAAAAGTTAAATAATTCTTGGGGAAAAAAAAACAGGAAAAAACATAGATCAGATCACAACCCTCCTCTGATTAAAACTTTCAATGACGTAATTGTATTTACAATAAAGTCTTTCTGCCTCTCTCTTTGTTCTCACTCACATCACTTTGCTTTTCATGTTCTAGTCTCCCAGGTTGTTGTTTTAAAATAATTATTTATTTATTTATTTATTTATTTATTTATTTATTATTAAGTTGACCAGAAAGAGAAAGTGAGAAATCAAGCCACCAGGTCCGAACTTGAACTGCAGTCGACCACATGGGAGTCCAGCACCTTAACCACCATACCACCTGCCAGCCCCTCTCCCATGTCTTTTTAAAAGACATTTTGCCAGAGGGCGTGTATGCTCATTAGAGAGAGCCTGAGAGAGCTGGGGCAGTTGGGGAAGGAGGATAGTGAGAATGCACCCCCGATGCAGCATGTTCGAAACGCAGTCTCTTCCCCATTTCTCCCTAGTTTCAGGATTATGGGCACATGCACACATGTACCTGGTGTGTGGTGTTTTTCATTGTGTCTGAGATTCGAACTGCACAGTGATCATCTGGGATTCAGACCCCTTAACCCACAAGGCCACGGGCTGGCTGTCTCAGGTCTTTTATTTCCCAGAATAGGTATGTTGCTTTTTCTTTTCCATCTTTCTTCATTTCCACCTCTTTCTTCACTTGCACTTGAACATTTTTTTAAAAGAATTATTTTATTTAATTTTACTTATTATCTTTTAATTTGACTAGAGAGAGACAGGGCGAGAGAGAGAAAGAGAGAAAGCAAGTTGCCAGGTCCAGGACTTGAACCATGATTGGATATGTGGAAGTCCTGTGTCCCAACTGCCATTCCTCCTGCCAGCCTTCACTTTCACTTTTGATGTCATCTTTTCATAGATGGCTTTCTTTTTCTTTTTTTCTTTTTTTTTTTTTGAAGAGGTTTTTGCTACAGGGCGCGTGTGCTCGCCAGGAAGACAGAGACAGACAGAGAGATAGAAAGCGAGAAATCACCTCGCTCCCCCCAGGGGGGATGGCCATGCCCTAATCCCTTCTCCTCCGTGCTCCTCTCGGGATCTTGGGCACACACGCACAAGCGCCTGGCGTGAGTTTAAGCCACCCGGTCCTGAACCGCAGTCAACTACATGGGAGTTCAGCGACATAGCCAGTATGCTAACTGCTGGTCCCCATAGATGGTTTTCTTAGATCATTCTTCTAAACTATTGTAGGTTCTCCAGTCCATCCAATTTATTTTCTTTTATTATTTTATTTATTTCATTTAAATTTGACGAGAGAGAGAGAAAGCAAGCCTCTGGGTCATTGGGGATGCAAACCGTGGTTGGCCATATGGGAGTCCCTCACCCTTAACCATCACACCACCTACCGGCCGCTAACCCATTTATTTTCTATATTATCCCCTTTTATTTTTTTCATAGCTTAGTTGTATTTATAGTTGTATTAATTTTACTACTTTCCTTTTTCACTTGGGTAATAGTCTTTGCATTTGCCCTACTTTCGCACATAGTACATATTCAACTCACAAGTCACATATGTTGTTAAAAAGTAGAATTTACAATTAGAAGGGACTTTTTAGAAATCTCTTAAACAGCCATTCTTAGTTTACACACGCAAAAACCAAGGTCGAAAGAGAATGAAAGATTTGTCTAGGTTCAGAAAGCGTGCCTAGCTGTGATTATGAGAGCTCTAATTCCCGTGACAGTTTCTTTTGTTATTTATAACTCCGATTTGCCCTACACCAATGTCATGGCTTTTTTTTTTTTTTTTTTTTTTTCCAAAAAGACTAAAATGGGGGGGGCTTTTTTTTTT
>NW_006159920.1:518437-540298 GCF_000334495.1 Tupaia belangeri chinensis
GACTAAATGGAGGGGGCTTTTTTTTTTTTTTTTTTTTTTGGTAGTTTCTCTTTCTAAGCTTTCTTCCTAAAATGCCTGGAACAGGCTGTCAAAAGGTAGGAGAGGACCTGGCTAGGAAGGCTGAACACATCGAAAGTCACTTTCCTCAACGGTGCTATTTCGGTCGGTGGCCCTTTGTCTCTCCTCGCTTCCCGCACTACACCTCTCCTTCGTCCCTGCCGCGCCTGCCCTCTCCCTTTCTTCTCGGTCTGTCGCCAGGTTACAACCACCGCTGCCCCAGAGGCTCCACCCACTTCAGGCCAAGTTGCCCAAATCCAGGATGGCGCGTGGTGCGTCAGTACTGGCGGAAGTGAGCTCATGCTACTCCGGAAGGGAAGGCGGGAGAGAGCGAGCGGGTGGGTGACCCGCCGCGGGGCTGTGGGTGGGGCGGCGGCCGCGGCCCTGGCTTTCACGCTTGGGGCTGGAGAGAGCCTGGTGCTGGAAACCGAGTCGAAGGCTCAGGGCCAGAGCCACTGGAGGAAGTCGCCGTGAGCGGCTCGCCTCTGGCCCAAGGAAAGGCAGCCCTGGGCGCCGGCGTCCCTCCCCGGGCGGCCTCTTTTCTCGACCCTCTTCCCGGGCTGCGCGCGCCGGCCGGGACTGGGTCTCGGGGGCTGCGGCGGGAACTGCCGAGCGGCTGGAAGAGACCCTCCCCTTGTGGACCGGCTGGAGAAGAGGGAGAGCGGCGGGTCAGCTCTCAGCCCAGGAGCCGGGCCGCGGGCCCCCTGTCCGTAGACCTCGGTTCTTTGCCCAGTCCTCTGGGCTGGAGAATACGCGACCTCCCCGCGCTCCTGCCTCTCCTCTGAGTCTGTCCCCGAGCCCTCTAGCCGCCTGATCATTCCTCCTTATTTTCGCAGGGTAGGAGACACCTATTGATTATATATCTAAAGGATATCTGTCTTCATCGCCGCCCTGCCCTCTTCAAAGTTTAACTTGGGTGGGAATGCTTGTATCTTCTCCTGGACCATTTGACGGTTTCCACTCCAGTCGCCGTTTGATTTAGCAACTGGAATCACGTTCTGATCTAATCTTTAAAAGAAAAATCACCTACAGAGCTACTTTACAGAGTTGTTTTCTCCCGCCCGAGAAGGACAAATGGACTTCGGAGTTAAGATGCAGGGTGGTGAACCCGTGTCAACAATGAAAGTCTCAGAGAGCGAAGGAAAGCTGGAGGGCCTGGCCACAGCGGTGACCCCGAACAACAAGAACAGCAGCAACAGCAGCTGTGGGGGTGGGATCAGCAGCAGCAGCAGCAGCAGTAGCCGCGGTGGCAGTGCAAAAGGCTGGCAGTACAGGTACGGTCCTTTGTCCAAGGTTATTTCTAGGGAGGCGGTGAGGGTGAGTCCGCTGGAGGCTGCATTCCGCAGTCCTTGAAAGATAAAAGTTTGTCCACTGGCTTCCAGAAGCAACTCATACATCTCATTTGGACCTGGGAGGTCACCTTTCATTAGCAAGAGTTCGTTCATTCATTCGTTTATTCAACAGGTATTTATTGAGGGCTTTTGGGGGGAATTCAGGAACGGTATCCCTGAACTTCCTCTAGAACCCGAGTGAATTCTTCCACTATTTAGTTCTGTTCTGTTTTTGCCTGTGTTGTAATGTGTTTACTAGCCTGCCTTCTCTGATAGAGTTGGAGGGCAGGGACTGTTTAACTCAGCTCTCTCCAGAAGCTAGCAAATACTACTGAACAACAGTGATTGGAGTAAAGTAATTGAATTAGAGAAGATTCTTGACCTCTGTAGATAGGTTACTTAAATGCAGGAGTAGAGGTACAGATACTAGTTAGTGCCTCTGGTACTTAAGCGTGAGCCTGGAGACGCTCAGTTTCAGTTGATCAGGCCACTTAAGTGCTTTTTTGCCTTTAGACAGTCTACCTATGTTAATTTTTGTCAATATAAATGAAAAACGTAAAAGACAGGAAGATAGCCCAGGAGAAGCAACAGAAATTTTGATTTGTTTTTGTTGTTGGTCCCTAACATGTAGGAGAAATAACTTAGCTACAATAGAATCTTAACAATGAATGAAATCAGGACATCCCATGGTATTGAAACTAAAGGGATGAATTCTTATGTTTTGGTTAACTGTTTGCATGCCTAACTCTAAAGGGATGAATTCTTAAGTTTTGGTTAACCGTTTGCATGCCTAACTCTAGGCCTTTTTAGCTCTTGTTTCTACTTAATGAAATGAGTGTGGAGCTTGGAAGGGACCGAAGCCAGGAATTTGTGAAGAATGTGTATTTATCGTGAATGCTGGCCATATATGTGAAATACACATGATTATAGGAACGTACAGAAATGAACAGTCAAGGTTGTAACTTTTTATTGGTAAATCATTATGGACTCCGAAACTGCAGTCCTGTGAGATGTCAAGGCTTACTTGTGGAATCAGTGATCTGTGGGTACGTGTATGTATGTGTGTGGTTTAAGAGTAACCACAGGAGATCATCGGATACTTGACAGGGGTATTGTAACATAATTTAAGGAAGCAAGGTAAAGTGAAATTCCAGGTATTCAAGAGATCAGTCTTCTGATATCCTCAACTCTTTGAAACCTTGTCTTCGTTAAATTGTAACCTGAGACAGATTTCTTAGCACTGGGGGAGTTGTTAGGAAGCCATGCACTTTATTTCTGTAGTTTCACACAGAACCTTATCCCTTTTTTTGAGGGTATTATTGAATGGTTATATAATTTTCAAACTCTTAGGTTGTCGGGAAAATCATGACGTATTTTTCTGTGTTTTTCTATGCAGAAATGCCTGACTTTCCCGACAACCCAGTAGAATCTATTGGAAGGACAAGGGGAAAAGGTTATTAGGGAACATGTGGCAGAGGGAATAGCAGTTGACCATGTAGGATGGTCAAAGATTTGAAAAATTAAATGCAAACTCAGTTTTACTTCCTAGTATTAATATAGTAATCATAATCAGTGATCTTAAATTGTCCCGGAAAGAACACTCTGTTTTAAAAGGTAGAGAACTGTATGATACAGTCGTGAACAATTTCAAAGAAAATAGCTTTAAAAGAAATGGTTAAGGCTAAGCCATAGTGGTGTATGCTAAGACCCTGCTGCTTACAGGCTGAGGCCACATGGGAGGTCTGGGTTTGACTCCTGGCCCAACCTAAGCAGGCCAGGCACAGTAATGCACATCTGTAGTCCTGGCTAGCTGGGTGGCTGGGCTAGGAGGATCCTGACATGGAGAGAGCCTTTTGAAATCATCTCTCCCCCCTCAAATAAATAAATACACTTAAAAAAAAGATGCTTAAGTGGCTGAAAAAATTGGTTATATGGAGCTCTTCTCTAAAAATAAAGAAAAATAAGAGATTACTACATTTATATGCAGACTTTTTTTGTTTCTTTTTTTGGAGAGGTTTTTGCTATAGGGTGTGTGCACTCGCCAGAAAGACAGAGAGAGACAGAGAGACAGAAAGCGAGAAATCACCTCCCAGGGGAGATGGCCATGCCGCAATCCCTTCTACTCAGGATCTTGGGCACACACACGCGTGCCCGGTGTGAGTTTAAGCCACTGGGTCCGGGACTTGAACTGTGGTCAGCTACATGGGAGTCCAGCGACATAGCCATTACGCCAACTGCTGGTGCCCAGACTTTTATTTTTTTTTAAAGACATATTAAGTAAATCACCTCCCAGGGGAGATGGCCATGCCGCAATCCCTTCTACTCAGGATCTTGGGCACACACACGCGTGCCCGGTGTGAGTTTAAGCCACTGGGTCCGGGACTTGAACTGTGGTCAGCTACATGGGAGTCCAGCGACATAGCCATTACGCCAACTGCTGGTGCCCAGACTTTTATTTTTTTTTAAAGACATATTAAGTTTGGGGTTAGCAGGTGGTGTGGTGGTGAAGGTGCTAGACTCCCACATGGGCGACCCTGATTTGAATCCTGAACCTGGTGGCTTGCTTTCTCACTTTCTCTCTCTCTTTCTCTGGTCAAATTGAAAGATGATAATGATGAATAAAAATAAATAAAAACACTTTTTTTTGAGAGGTTTTTGCTATAGGGCTTGTGCACTCACCAGGAAGAGAAACAGAGAGCTAGAAAGCGAGAAATCGCCCTCCAGGGGGGATGGCCACGCCACAATCCCTTCTCCTCCATTTTCCTCTTGGGATCTTGGACACACATGCACATGCGCCCGGCGTGAGTTTAAGCCATCAGGTCCAGGACCCGAACCACAGTCGGCTACATGGGAGTTCAGCAACATAGCCATTGTGCTAACTGCTGGTCCCAAAACACCTTATTTTTTAAAAGATGTATTAAGGGGGGTCAGCAGGTAGCGTAGTGGTTAAGGCGCTGGACACTCCCACATGGCCAACCATGGTTCAAATTCTGGACCTGGTAGCTTGCTTTCTCACTTTCCCTCTCTCTGTCTCTCTCTGGTCACATTAAAATAAATAGATGAATAAATAAAATTAAATAATTCTTTAAAAAAGATATAGTAAGTATACAATTTTGGGGGGATACAGTGTGTTCTTTTTTCACTGCATGAATATAGTGCATTATGATCAAATCCATCACCTCAGACATTTATCATTACTTTGTGTTGGGACATATTTTTTTTAAAAGAATTATATTATTACTATTTTTTTTTTTAAATAGAGATTTTTGCTGTAGGGCATATGTGTTTGCCAGAGAGAGAGAGAGACAGAAAGTGAGAAATCACCCCCCTCCCTCGGGGGGATACCATGCTGCAGTCCCTTCTTCTTCATTCATTTTGGGCACACATGCACATGCACCTGGCATGAATTTTAAGCTTCTGGGTCCGGGACTTGAACCGCAGTTGACTGTGTGGGAGTCCAGTGACATAAGCATTGAGCCATCTGCTGGTTCCCATATATATTCTTTTTAAGAGAGATTTTTGCTGCAGGGTGCGTGCACTCACCAGAGAGAGAGAGAGACAGAAAAAGCGAGAAATCCACCTCCCCCCCCCCGCCCCCCCCTGGGGCGGGCCAGGCGTGGCCATGCTACAACTCCTTCTCTGTTTTCCTTTTGGGATTTTAGGCATGCCTGGCATGAGTTTTAAGTCATGGAGTCTGGGACTTGAACCATGGTTGACTATGTGGAAGTCCAGTGATGTAACTATTATACCATCTGCTGGTAACAAAGAATTACTTATTTTATTTTATTTATTATTACTATTTTCTAACTTGACCAGAAAGAGACACAGAGAGAGAGAAATTGAGAAAGTAAGCTGCCAGGTCTGGGACTCAAACCATGGTTGATCATATGGGAGTCCAGTGCCCTAACCACCATGCCACCTGCCTAGCCTGGGACATATATTTTTTTTTTGTTTGTTTGTTTTTTCTTTTTGATTTGCCAGAGGATGTGTGTGCTCACTAGAGGGAGACAAAGGGGGAGGGTGATGAGAAAGCACCCCCAAGGGGCATAGTCACACTGCTATTCCTTCTCCACTTCTTCCTCCTTTTTGAGATTTTAAGCGTGCGTGCACATAGGCCTGACATGTTCATTCTAGCCTCCAGGACTTGAACCATTTGGCTGACCATGTGAGCTCCAGCTGCCTTAACCACCAGGCCATGGGTTGGCCCACAGCATAGATTTTGATTTTAATGTGGCCGTCCTAGGCTAATCCTTCCTTCAACCTAGCCTTCCATATTAATTTATCTCATTGTCCACTAGGGCTCTGATCAGGAACTTTTTTCATTGTCCTGTATTGCTCCCCCTTTGACTTCTTCCCTTGAGGCTGAAAGTCTTTAGACTTTAATAACAAAACAATAACCAACAATGAAAGCCAACCTAATCTTTTTAAAAGCAGTTTACTCGGGACCAGCAGATAGTGTAGTAGCTATGTCACTGGACTCCCACGTAGTCTGCTGTGATTCGAGTCTCAGACCCAGTGGCTTAAACTCATGCCAGGTGTGTGTGCTTGTGTGCCCAAGATCCTGAGAAGAGAATGGAGAAGGGACTGCAGCATGATGGCCATCCGCCTTGCCTTGGTGGTGGTGGGGGGGATTTCTCACTTTCTGTCTCTCTGTCTCTCTCTGTCTTTCTGGCAAGTGTGCACGTATGAAAAAAACCTCACCAAAAAAAAAAAAAACACAACAGTTTACTCACAGCTTCTATTTCCTGAATTCTCATTTATTGTCCAGCTCATACTGGTTGGCTCTGTCCTCATCAAGGATAGGAGTGAAAAGCAATGGATGTTTTTAGATTGTTACGCCAACTGATTATAGAGAGTATATGTTGTGAGAATTTTTTTGTTTTTTTAAAGATGTTTTCCATAGAGGGCATGCAGGCTAGAGACAGACAAACTGAGGGGAACTGAGAAATCACCCCCTGCCCCGGGGCCATTCCACAATATCTTTTCCTTCATTTTTTCCTTTCCGGATTTGAGGCACTCACGCACACACGCCCCTGTATGATTTTCAAACTACCAGGTCTGGGACTTGAACTGCGGTTGGCCATGCTGGAGTTGCGGTCCACCATGTTGGAGTCCAGCACGTTACCTGTTGACCTCTCATTAGAATTATTTTCTTGACTTTTTTGATACTACTTTCTCTTTGTTTCCCTTTTCCTACTCCTGTTCTTTCCCAGTTTCATTGGTTGGCTCTTCTTTAGATGACTGCTGTCATCCTCCGCTGTCTTTATCTGTAGCTTCAGCTAATAGATTCTTGAGTCAGGAAACTTTTCTGGGGAAGTTTTTACCCAACCATCTATTTGAACATTTCTGTTAGATATCTCTCATTTCTTTGTTGTTGTTAGGGTGCATGCACTCTCCAGAGAGAGAGACAGAAAGACAGAAAAAGAGAGGGAGAGTTTTCCTTCTACTGGAGTATGGTTATACCACAGTCCCTTCTCCATTTTTCTTCTTTTCTCTTTCTTTTTTTTTTTTGGAGAGGTTTTGTGTGTTTGGTTTTTTTTTTTTTTTTTTTTTTTGCGTTTAAAATTCTTTCACTCCCCGACACAGGCAGACAGAGAGACAGAAAGCGAGAAATCACCCCCCAGTGGGGATGGCCACTCCGCAGTCTCTTCTCCTCCATTCTTCTCTCGGGATCTTGGGCACGCATGTACACGCCTGGCGTGAGTTTAAGCCACCAGGTCTGGGACTCGAACCGTGGTTGACTACATGGGAGTCTAACGACATAACCATTACACTAACTGCTGGTCCCTCTTTCTTTTTTCTTTCTTTTTTTCTTTAATTGGTGTTTGCCACAGGGAATATGGACTCACCAGGGGGGAGAGAGAGAAAGTGAGAAATCACCCCCTTCAGGGGATGGCCATGCTGCAAGCCCTTCTCCATTCTCCTCTCAGGATTTTGGACATGCATGAAAATGTGCTCTGCGGGTTTTTCAGCCCACTGGGTCTGGGACTCTAACCACACAGTCAGTCCTGGAGGATCTAGTGGCCTTAACCTCCACACCACCTGCTGACTCCTCTTTTACTTTTCCATCCTGGGGATTTGGGGCACTCACCCCTGCAAACTACATGTGTTTTTTCAAGTCACTGGGGCTGAGATTTAAAACATGGTCATCCATATGGGATCTAAACCACAGGACCTGCCCAGTACTGTTCAATCTAATCTCTACTATAATTTGCTACTATCTTCATTTTTGAAATACAGAAGGAATGGAGGAAAAAGTATTACAGTGTGACCACACCCGGCTAGGGAGGTGCTTTCTCTTTCTCCTCTCTTTTTTTCCCTCTTACTCTCGTGAGTACATGTGTTCTCTGACAAAAATAAAGAAAAAGAAAGAAAGCATAATGTTTTCAAAGTTTACTAATAATGTAGTATGTATCATTACTTAATTCCTTTCTGTGGCTGTATAATATTTCATTTATGAATGTAACACATTTATCCATTCATCATTTCATGGATATTTGAATTGTTTCCATTTTGTGGCTATTATTAATAATGCTGCTGTGAGGACCAGCAGTTAGCGTAATGGCTATGTCGCTGGACTCCCATGTAGTCGACTGTGGTTCGAGTCCCGGACGTGGTGGCTTAAACTCATGCTGGGTGCGTGTGCATGCGTACCCAGGATCCCAAGAGGAGAATGGAGGAGAAGAGATTGTGGCGAGGCCATCCCCCCTGGGGGGTGATTTCTCGCTTTCTGTCTCTCTGTCTCTCTCTGTCCTTCTGGTGAGTGCATACACTCTATAACAAAAAAAAAACTCCCCAAAAAATCCTGCTGTGGACCCTTGTGTTCAAGTTTTTGTGTGGACACATACTTTCATTTCCCTTGGGTATACAGCTTCTATATGTCTTTCTACTAATCTGGCTTGGAAACAGTAAAATAAATGCAATTCAGTTGTTTATATTATTAAGATAATGTATGTAAACAAACCTAACACAGTGCCAAATACAAGGAGAGTTCAAAAAGTTGGTAAAATAAGGAATTTAGGGCAGCCCATGGCCCCGTAGTTAAGATTGCTGGATCCCACATGGCCAGCTATGTGGTTTGGGTCCCAGACCCAGTGGCTTGGAAAACAGACTGGGGATGTGTGCATGTGCATGTGGCCAAAATTCAGAAAATTCAGACTCCCATGTAGCTGATCGTGGTTTGAGTCCGGACCTGGTGGCTTAAACTCATGCCGGGCGCGTGTGTGTACGTGCCCAAGATCCCGAGAGGAGAATGGAAGGGAAGGGATCGCTGTGTGACCACCTTCCCTGGGGGGGGTGTGATTTCTTGCTTTCTCTCTATCTCTCTCTGTCTCTCTGGCGAGCGCACTCAACCTATAGCAAAAAAAATCTCGCAAAAAAAAAAAAAAAAAAAAAGGAAGAAATCACCACCCTAGTGGGGATAGCCATCCTTTCTCCTCCATTTTTCTTGGGGCACGCACGTACATGTGCCTGGTGTGTTTTAAGCCAATGGGTTAGGGACTTGAACCGCAGTCGACTATGTGAGTCCAGCGACGTAACCTTACACCATCTGCTGGTTCCAACATTTCCCTTAATACACATTTTCCATGAGTTTTTGAAGACTCCTGTTCCTAGAAATGAAGCTGCTAGGCCATTGCTGGTAACTTTATGTTAAAAGTTTTTGAGAAACTGAAACTGTTTTCCAAAGAGGCTGCAGTGTTTTATATTCTCACCAGTAATGTGGAGGGGTTGCACTTTCTCCAGTCTTCATCAACACTTGTTATTTTCTGTCTTTTTTTACTTTAGTTATTTTAGTGGGTGTGAAGAAGTGTCTCGTCGTGATTTTACTTTACATTTCTCTGATGATGAGTGATATTGAGCATCTTGTCATGTCCTTACTGGCCATATCTCTTTGGAGAAATGTCTATTTAGATCCTTTGCCCATTTCAATCTTTCTTTTTTTGTTTTTAAGTTTATTTTGGAACCAGCAGTTGGTGTAATGGCTATGTCACTGGATTCCCATGTAGTCAACTGCGATCCGAGTCCTGGACCCAGTGACTTAAACTCATGCCAGGCGCCTGTGCGTGTGTGTCCAAGCTCCCGAGAGGAGAAGGGATTGTCGTGTGGCCGTCCCCCCGGGGGGTGATTTCTCGCTTTCTGTCTCTCTGTCTCTCTCTGTCTTTCTGGCGAGCGCTCACGCCCTATAACAAAAACCTCTAAAAAAAAATTCTTATTTACATGTAACTTCAAAATGATTCAGTAGTTTGAACTTTTAATTAATTAATTATTATTATTATTAGTTTAGTTTTTTTGGCATAGGGCACATGCTCTTGCCAGAGAGAGACAGAGAAAGAGAAGAAGTAAGAAATCACTCCCCTCACAAATGGCCATGCCCCAGTCCCTTCTCTTCCGTTGTGCTCTTAAGAGTTTGAGCATGCATGTATATGTGCCCAGCGTGGTGTTTAGCCGTCGAGTCCAGGTCTTGAGTCATGGAGTTAGCCATGAGGGTTCAAGTGTCTTAACCACCACACCACCTGCTGGCCCTATGTATTTACTTTTTAATGTTTATTTTTATCTTATGAGAGAGAGAGAAAGACTAATACCCTCAACAGTGCCTTATGCTGCTATCCCTGTCCTCAGCCATTTCAGTCAGCCAGGATTATGAGTGTGTGGGTGCACCTGACATGTACAGGTCAACCTTGATATTTCATATGGCTTTGAGCATTACTACTGCTGTACTACCACAGTTAGGCCTTATATTTAAGTTTTTATTTTATTTTATCTTATCTTTTTTAGAGAGATTTTGCTATAGGATACGTGCGCTTGCCTGAGAGACAGACAGAAAGCAAGAAATCACCCTCTGGAGGAATGACCACGCTGCAGTCCCCTTTCCTCCATTCTCCTCTTGGGATCTTGGTCATGCACACGCTCAGACCTGGCATGAGTTTCAAGCCACCAGGTCCAGGACTGGAACCACAGTCGATCACGTGGGAGTCCAGTGATGTAACCATTATACCATCTTCTGGTCCCTGTACTTAACTTTAAATCTATCTGGAATTTATGTTGAAATAGGATGTGTGATAGTATTTATTACTATGTTACAAAGTACTGTAAGATTGATGTTTAAAAATAGCAGTTTTTATGTAGTACTGGGTCCATGTCCAGGGACCTCCATGAATATGCCAGGTGTGCTTGTGTTCACGACCCAGGATCACAAGCAAGCATTTGTGCCTAGACATCAACAATACTTATTCTTTCACAATGTCTGTGGGTCAGGCATCTTCCACACCAGACTCTTGGCACAACTTAATGCTTTTTGGCTTATTGGACAAAGACCTCAGTTCCTCATGAACTGGTGGCTGGAGAGCTCATTTGGTTTGTGGCCATATGAACCTCTCTCCAGAGCGTTTACAAGTTGGTAGCTTATTTTTTCAGAATGAGGAAGTGAGAGAACAAGAGAGTGCTAGCCAGAGGGAAGTCACGGTCTTTTGTAACCTAAGCACTGAAGTCACATTATCTTCCACTATTCTTTAGAAGCAAGTTCCACACAGAGGTGTGGTATCAGCAGGTGAGGATGACTGGGAGCTGTGCTAGAAGGTGCCGACCACAGTTAGTGTAATGGACTCTAGGTAGTCATTTAATATTAAGGTAGATCTGTCTAGATGGCAACAGAAGATTGGTTTCTAAAGTGGAGAAGTTGAGGACTTGTTTTATTTGATCATATTTGATTTGATTGTTAGAGAGTAAGAAGATGCTACCAGGAGATCTGTTTCAGTGACTTAGACGTGAGATAATAAAGGGAAAGGAAGAAAGTAGAGAAAGAATGACAGAACTTGGTGAATGATTGGATGGAGGGTGGTAGTAAGAGAAGGAAATACACATTGACTCCAGTCCTTTAGATTTGAAATTTCAAAAACCCTGGAGGGTAAACAGATTTTGGTGGATTGAGCTATGCATTTGGTTTTAGGTATGTACAGCTTAAGTTGCCAGGACTTTTAAGTGGTGTATCCAACCAACCCTTAGAGATATGGGACTTTGAAAATGTAGATAATTATCTATAGAGTCTCCATAATATTCCTACTTCTTTTCTAACATTTCAGCCTAGCAACTCTTGGAGGAAAATAGGACATTGTTATCCCTGTTTTTTTATTTTTTAATTTGCTGTAGGGCCCATGTGCTCGTGGGTGGGGGGGCAGGGAAAGGAAGAGAGTGAGAAAGCTCCCCCTAGGGAGGATGGCCACTCAGCAATCCCTTCTCCATTCTCCTCTTCTGATTTTGGGCATGAATGCCCATGTGCCTGGCTTTTTTTTTTAAAGAGAGATTTTTGCCATAGGGCATGTGTGCTTGCTGGAGAGACAGAGACAGAGAAACAGAAAACAAGAAATCATCCCTCCAGGGGTGATGACCATGCCACAGTCCCTTGTACTCCTTCTTTTGGGCACGTGTGCACACACTCTCACACACACACACACACACACACACACACACAGACACGCATCCTGGTCTGACTTTCAAGCCTCCCTGGAACTCAACCCCTGGTCAGCCATGTGGCAGTCCAGCATCTTAACCACTATGACACCTGCTGCCCCCACCCCCCCACATGTTTTTTTTTCCCTAAGAATTATCTTCTTAAATCTTATCATTGTTATTTCAGCATAGACAGAGAGAGAAAATGAGAAAGCAAGTCACTAGGTCCAGAACTTGAACCACAGTTGGCCGTTTGGGATTCCAATGCCTTAACCACCATGCCATGTGTCAGCTCCAACCTGGCATGTTTTTAAGCTGCTGGTTCTGTGACTTAAACCGGAAGTTCTTCATGTGAGATCCAGCCACCTTAGTCACTATGCCACCTGATCAGCCCCTTGTTGTATGGTGGGTGCGCTTGCTGGAAAGAGACAGGAGAGAAAGTGAGAAAGCACCCCCAGGATCCATTCTCCAATCCCGTCTTCCCCATTCTCTTCTTAAGATTTTGGGCATGCAGGCACATGCACCTACCATGTTTTCAAGCCGCTGGGTCTGGTCTTAAATCACACAGCTGGCCATGTAGGATCTGGTGGTCTTAACCACTGTGCCACCTGACTGGACCCATACATCCCTATTTTATAGTTGAACAAAATGGAGTCGAAATGAGTTGACTAGTTAGTTACATAGCTAGTAAATAGAACTTTTATTTCTAGGGTTTTTTTTACATAGAAGTATTAAGAGTAGATAAACTTTGGACCAGCAGATGGCGTAGCAGTTACGTTGCTCGATTCCACCATGGCTGACCGTTGGCGTTGTTTGAATCCTGGACCTGGTGGCTTGAAACTCATGCTGGGAACGTGTGCATACATACCCAAGATCCCAGGAGGAGAAGGGATTGCAGCATGGCCGTTACCCCTGCAAGGGAGTGATTTCTCACTTTTCCTCTCACTGCCTGTGTGTCTCTCTCTCCCTGGCAAGTGCACATGCCCAAAATCCTAGAGGAGAAGGGAGAAAAAGAGATTGTTGCGTGGCCATTCCCCCGGGGAATGATTTCTTGCTTTTCCTCTCTCTATTCTCTTTGTCTCTCTCTGTCTCCAGCAAGCTCACACGCCCTGTGGCAAAAACCTAAAAAAAAAAAAAAAATTAAAAAGTAGATAAGCTCTTAGGCTTGTCTTGTAGAATAATGGTTAAGGGAGGTGGATCCCACATGGCTGATGGTGATCTGAGTCCTGGCCTGAGCAGTGTGAAAAACATTCTCAGTGTGTATGAGTGTCCAAAATTTTTTTTTTTGGAGAGATTTTTGCTATAGGGCGTGTGTGCTCGTCAGAAAGAGAGAGACAGAGAGACAGAAAGTAAGAAATCACCCCCCAGGGAGGGATGGCCATACCACAATCCCTTCTCCTCTATTCTCTTCTCGGGATCTTGGGCATGTATGCACATGCACCTGGTGTGAGTTTAAGCCACTGGGTCCAGGGCTCGAACCGCGGTCAACTACGTGGCAGTCCAGCAACATAGCCGTTATGCCAACTGCTGGTTCCGAGTGTCCAAAATTTTAACAGGATGAAGAAATGTAGAAGGGATTGTGGCATTACCACACCCCGTTGAGGGGAGCTTTCTCCTTTCGGTTTTTAAGCTATTACAATAGTTTAACAAGGGTGATTGTACTGCCAGGGGGGCAGACACAGAGAAAGTAAGAAATCACCCCCAGGGGAAATGGCCATGCCACCATCACTTCTCCATTTTCAGGATTTTGGACCCACATGCATGTCGGCATTTCTCAAGCCACCTGACCCTGGACTCAAACCCTGCAGTTGGCCATGTGGGATCCAGCATTTTAACCACAATGTTACTGGCAAGTCCTGCTTTTTCCTTCTCTTTGTTTTTCTGTCTCTCTCTGGTAAGGACACGAGCCCTCTGGCAATTAAAAGAAAAAGAGTAGATGATCTCTGTAAAGGAATGAATATATACCCATAACCGGCTCTGTACATGGTTTAAACCTTAACTAGTGTTCTTTTCCACTGAGCAGATACGTTTGTGTCTCTACTACGTGCGAAGCACTCTTAATTAATTCCGAATTTATTTGCATACCCAGAATAACGAAAGTAGGAACTCCAAGGTTTATTTTGAGACAACCATCTAAAGAATCAGGAAAAGGAAGAGCCTCAGCTGCATTTGTGAAACATCTTATAATGACCTTTTGAAAAACCAAAGTTGATAACTGATTTTATTAGATTTAAATGTTCTTTTCAGGGTAATTTATATTCATATGATGTAGACTTTGCTTACCACTTATATGGGAGAAAGATTTTGTAATTCTGGCTCCTTCTTTTTCATAGTGTGTTCAAGGTTATGAACTTTTGAAACATGCGCACGTAAAATGTGCATGTTTCCATTATTTTTATATTCTTCATGTCAGCTTTCAGGAAAACCCACAACTCTGCAAATAAGCCACGTATTAAAATGAGCAGAAGGAACTGTCCAAAAGCGGAACTGAAAAGCAAACCAGGGTATATGATGGGCCTGTTCTTTCTTATTTTGGGCTCTATGCTGACTAACCATTATTATGATTTTTATTTTATCCATGGGAGACAGAGACCCTTAACCAGGTCTTCATGCTGCCATGCACCCCCAACCTCAGCCATCTAGAACTATGGGCACTCATGTGTTTCAGGCTTGTACAGGGAGACCTCAGGATGTAAAACTGGGACATTCCCACTTGGCCTCAGCATGGCAGAGGTGTCATTGTGGCTTGTCTGGCTAACCATTGTTAACCAACAGGTACCTTTCTTCTCATCATTAGCAATTAGTTACGCTTTTTGGTAGATGGGTGGGAGGTCTGCAGATATGTAGTGTAGAAATAATGTTTGTGTTCAGACCCGGTATCTTCTGCTATAAATTCTCTGTTACAGGAAAAGTACCTTACCAGTTTACAAATGGGAAAAATCTGCTTAAATATTACCTGATGTTCACTGTCTTAGAGGTCTTATATTTTCTACTGAAGTAGCTTTGAAGAGGGGAAGAGAAGGGAGAAGAAGGGAGGGGGGGACCCTCACGGGGGAATAGTTATGCTGCAGTCCCTTCTTCATTTCTCCCTTCTTTGGAATTTCAGGCACATGTGCATGTGCATCTGGCATGTTTTTCAGGCTACTATGTCTGGGACTCAAACTGTGTGGTCAGCTGTGTGGCATCCAGCTGTCTTAACCATCAGGCCATTGACTGGCCTTGTATTAAATTATTTTTAGAATAGCATTTGATTCCAAACATCTTTTAGTCTGTTTTTTTTTTCCTAAATAATTATTTTATTTAACTTTATCCATTTATTTATTTATTTTAATTTGACCAAAAGAGAAAGAGAGAGAGAGAGACAGAGACAGAGACAGACAGAGAGAGAGAAAAGTGAGAAAGCAATTCACCAGGTCCAGGACTTAAACCATGGTAGGCCATGTGGGAATCCAGCGCTCTTAACCACCACATCACCTGCTGATCCCTCAGTCTGGTTGGTTTTATATGCATATTTGAAACTGAGCCCAAATGTGACAATTTTTTCAATAAATTTTTCTGAAGAGTATTAAAGAAAGAATGGTTTGGGAGACTGGTACTCAGAATGGATGGGACCAGCAGATGGCGTAATGGTTATATTGCGGGACTCCAACCTAACTCCAACATAGTCGAACACGGTTCAAGTTCAGGACCTGGCGGCTTAAAACTCATACTGGTCATATGTGTGTGTGTGTGTCTCTGTGCGCGTGTGCCCAAAATACCAAGAAGAGAATGGAGAAGAGATTGGGGCATGGCCATCATCCCTGGGGTGCTCATTTCTTGCTTTCTCTCTCTCTGTCTCTGGTGAGCACACGCGCCCTACAGCTGAAACTTCTCTTTTTTTTTGGAGAGGTTTTTGCTATAGGGCGTGTGCACTCGCCAGACAGACAGAGACATAGAGACAGAAAGCGAGAAATCACCCCCCAGGGGGGATGGTCACGCCGCAGTCCCTTCTCCTCCATTCTCCTCTCAGGCTCTTGGGCACGCACGCACACGCGCCCAGAGTGAGTTTTAAGCCACCGGGTCCGGGACGTGAACCATGGTCGACTACGTGGGAGTCCAGTGACATAGCCATTATGCTAACTGCTGGTTCCCTGAAACTTCTCTTTTAAAAAAAAGGGGTAAAGTCATCTATGCTTAAGAAAGAATTTTCCTTGTGAAAGTTACAGTGGAACAAATGCTGGATCAACAGAAAGCCTAATTAATTCTGTTTGTGATTTGCATAGTAAATCTTATATTTATCATAAGCCTAATCATTTTTATCACAGTTATATTACGGTAACTTCGACCTTTAAGTGTTATACCATTGCATATTGTGGTAGTGGTAAAACTGTGAGTGATTATGGTATTTTTTACTTAGGTGGGTTTATTTTTTAAAATAATTAGTTTATTATTATTATTTAATTTTGCTATATGGCATATGCACTCACCAGAGAGAGAAAGAAAGTGAGAGAGAAAGCAAGCTGCCAGGCCTGGGACTTCAACTGTGGTTGGCCATTTAAGAGTCCAGTGCCTTAACACCATACCATCTGCTGGCCCATTAGGTAGCATTTTTATTCCAAGGAGTTGTCTGAGATACGTTTATGCAGACTTACTCTTTAAACTGTAAGTTTCTCAGAGTTAGGGATTCAGTGTAAATTTGTTCAATAATATGGTCTTAAAAGTTGGTATTATCCTTTATAGCCTTTTGATACCAGTTCATTGAAAGATATTTTTGCAAATTATATTGATTTATAGAGTTATTGTATCACCTCTTTCTATTTTTGTTTGATATATTGTGTTTTTTTTTTTGATAAGTGTATTTTCAACAGAAATGAAAATAGAGAGTATTATTATTTTTGAGAGTTTTTTGCTATAGGGAGTGCGCGCTCGTGAGAAAGAGACAGACAGAAAGAGAGAAATCACCCCCCAGGGGAAATGGCCACTCCACAATCCCTTCTCCATTTTCCTCTCAGGATCTTGGGCACACATATACACACACCTCGTGTGAGTTTAAGCCACCAGGTCTGGGACTCGAACTGTGGTCGACTACATGGGAGTCCAGCGACATAGCCATTACACCAACTACTGGTCCTAGTATTCTTTTCTTTTTTTTCTTAATAAAAAGAATTGTTATATCTAACTTTATTCTTCTTTATTTATTTTAATCTGACCAGAGAAGGACAGAGTGAGAGAGAGAGAGAGAGCGCGCACAAGCCGCCAGGTCTGAGACTCAAACTGTGGTTGTCCATGTAGGAGTCAAGTGCCCTTAACCACCATGCCATCTTCTGGCCCCCAAAAAGAGTATTCTTGATATAAATTATATTTCCTTGAGGAAAGGGAATATGTTTTATGCCTTCTTAGCTAAGCATAGTGCCCTGTACATGGTTTGTTTAATAAAATGATGTGTCCAGACTTTTTTAAAAAAAGAATTATTTATTTAACTTTCATTTATTCATTTAATTTGACCAGAAAGAGGCAGAGAAAGAGAGAGAGAGAGAAAGTGAGAAAGCAAGGCATCAGGTCCAGGACTTGAACCAGGTCGACCATATGGGAGTGTCCAGCAGCTTAACCACCACACTACCGGCTGGTCACCCAGACTGTTTCAATAATTAATTTTTATAGGTATTTTAAGAAAAAAATATAAATGTTTGAGTTTATTGTGAGAGAGTGAACAGTCAAGAGTGAACAGTCAAGGCAGCTCTGAAATGTCACTTTTTAAGGTTTTTGCCATAGGGCACATGTGCTTACCAGAGAGAGAGAGAGGGAGGGAAAGTGAGAGCTCACTTACAGAGGGCATGGCTGCACCGCAGTCTCTTTTCTTCTTGGGGTTTTGTGCACTCCTGCACATGTACCTGGCATGATTTTCAAGACACTGAATTTGGGACTTGAACTGTGGTCAGCCCTATGGGAGTCCAGCATCTTAACCACCACTCCATGTACTGGCCCCTGTGGTGTTAGTTCTTTTTTTAGAGATTTTTGGTACAGGGCGTATGCACATGCCGGAGAGACAGAGAGCGACAGAGAGGCAGAAAACAAGGATTTAACCTCTAGGGGAAATGGCCATGCTACAATCCCTTCTCCTCTTCTCCTCTCAGGATTTTGGGCACACACACACACGTGTCAAGAGTGAGTTAAACCACTGGATCTGGGACTCGAACCACCATTGACTATGTGGGAGGCCAGCAACTTAACCATTATGCCATCTGCTGATCCCCTATGGTGTCACTTCGAAGGGCACTAATCCCATCCAAATGCCTCATCTCCAAATACCACTGCACTGGGTATTAGGACTTTAACATATGATTTTTGGAGGGGGTACATTATACTTCATGGCACAGTATACATGTCTTCACCTTTAATTCCCTGTTGATCAACATTTAATTTGTTCCAGAATTTTGCTATTACAAATTATGCCTCACTATACATAATTGTACATATATTGTCTTGCAAGCATATAGATATATCTGTGTGCAAAATACCCAAAAGTGAAATTGATGTGCCATTCTGTAGTTTTGATAGTTATCCTGTAATTTTTTTTTTTTTTTTAATTTGCTAGAAGGTAGGTGTGCCCCGAGAGAGAAGGAAAGTGACAAGTCCTCATAGTGGGGTTTGGTCATACCACAATCCCTTCTCCATTTTTCTTTTCATAATTTTTGAGCAGGCACGCAGATGTGCCCCTTTTTGGATTTTGGGCACATACGTACATGTTACCTGGCGTGATTTTCAAGCTGCCTGGTCCAGGACTTGAGCTGCGGAGTTGGCTATGTGGGATCCAACCACTTTAACCTCCATGCTGGCCCTCTCTAAAACTATTTTAGTATATAATATAATGTTGCTATTATTTCCAAACATAAGTTTTAAAATAACAGGTTTTTTTTTTTTAAAGAATCTAGAATTTCTAGGGTTTTGTACATGCATTTTAGAGAAAAGGGTACCTAACTAACACGTGAGATGAAATGATTTGGCCAAGGTTGCTAGTCAATGGTAAAGTCGTAGCTCAAGCCTTCATCCCCCTTAGGTGCTCATTCCAGAGTGTAATGCTATCTTCCACTTAAATTTTAGAAACTAAACTTTGAGCATAAGGGATATTGAAAGGCTTACTAGTAATGTCTATTTGTCTTTTTGATAGTTTAAAGGTACATCCTGATTTGTTGGAAAATGCTGCTGCTATAATGCTGATATGAGGAAACAGGCCCTCTTTAAAATAGGATAGGAGTTAAATTGGGTGCAACCGCTTTGGAGAGCAGATTAGTAATATTTGTAAAAAGCAAGAATGCATATACCTTTCACGTCGGATTTTTATTTTTAGCGAATGTACATAGTGATTTGTACAACTCTGTTTCAGCATTGTTTGCAGTAATAAAAGCCTGGAAACAAATGTCCAGCAGTAGGGGATTTTGTTACATATATAATGGCTATAGAGTAGATTACAATACAGTTGTTAAGAATGAGTGAGATCAGGACCAGCAGATGACATAATGGCTATGTCTCTGGACTCCCACATAGTCGACCATGGTTCGCATCCCAGACCTGGGGGCGTAAACTCACCATGGTTCGCATCCCAGACCTGGGGGCTTACTCACACCGGGCGCGCGCGCGCGTGTGTGTGTGTGTGTGTACCCAAGATCTCAAGAGGAGAATGGAGGAGAAGGGATTGTGGCGTGGCCATCCCTCCTCAGGGGTGATTTCTTGCTTTCTGTCTCTTTGTCTCTCTCTTTCTGGTGAATGCACACACCCTATAGCAAAAACCTATAAAAAAAAAACAAAAACTCATCCCTGAGAAGACTGTTCTGGGTTTGGCAGGTGGTGTGGTGGTTGACGTACCAGACTCCCGCATGGCCAACTGCAGTTAGAGTCCCAGATCTGGCAGCTTGCTTTCTCATTTTCCCTCTCTGGTCAAATTAAATAATAATAATAATAAAATTCAATAAAATAATTCTTTAGAAACTGTTTTATGAAAAAAGCAAGATGCAGAACAGTGTGTATAACAGCAAACATTTGTTTAAAAAATGTGTGGGGCCAGCAGGTGGTGTGGTAGTTAAGGCATTGGATTCCCACATGGCCAACAATGGTTTGAGTCTCAGGTCTGGCAGCTTCAAAAGCACACTGGGCATGTGTACATGCGCACCCTAAATCCTGAGAGGAAAATGGAGGAGAAGGGATTGTAGTGTGGCTGTCCTCCCTGAGGGGTAGTTTTTCACTTTTCCTCTCTCTGTCTTTCTTTCTCTCCATTGAGTGCATGTGCCCTATGACAAAAACCTAAAAAAAAAAGTTTGTTTCTATGCTTGTAGGTGCATATCTTTGAAAAGATATACAAGAAATTCAGGGAAGTCATTGCCTCTGTCTAACATAAACTCAGCCAGATATTGAAGTGGAGAAAACAGATTTTGTTTAGTAACTATTGACAGTAGGGGAAAGGGCTGAGCCCCGTTCCGATTTGTGCAGAGTCGTTTGGGCATTTTGAAGGGAGGATGGGGGGAGGGGAAGGGTGGAGCCTTAACAGAGAAATGAGAAATGACAAAGGGTTGGTCTATGCAAATATGGTTAGACCAGATCTGTTTCTTAGCTGGTAATTGAAGTTAGGATCCTGTCTTCTCATAGAGACTGGGCAATAGAGACCTTATTCTTCCTGAAGATCACATTTCAAAAGAATGGCTCCCAGATCCTTAGGAAAGATACTTCTGGGGACCAGCAGTTAGCGTAATGGCTATGTTGCTGGACTCCCACATAGTCGACCAGGGTTTGCGTCCCGGATCCAGTGGCTTAAAACTCACGCCGGGCGCGTGTGCTTGCATGCCCAAGATCCCAAGAGGAGAATGGAGGAGAAGGGATTGCGGCGTGGCCATGCCCCCTGGGGGTGATTTCTCGCTTTCTTTCTCTATGTCTCTCTCTGTCTGTCTGGCGAGCGTACACGCCCTATAGGGAAAACAAAAACCCCCCCCCCCCCCCCCCAAAATATTTCTGAGTTACAAAAGATATATATTTACAGTTAAAGTCCTTTTTAGTAAATGCTCTAAGAAGAATCCCCCTCCCCCAGATTTTTTTTTTTTTTTTTTTTTTAGCTATAGTGTGTGTGTGCTTGGAGGAGAGACAGACAGCAAGAAATCACTCACAAGGGGAAATGGCCATGCTACAACTCCTTCTCTTCCATTCTCCCCTCGGGATCTTGGGCATGCACACACAAGCAGCTGGCGAGAGTTTCAAGCCACTGGGTCCAGAACTCAAACCTGCATGGGAGTCCAGCACCTTAACCACTATACCACCTGCTGGCCCCAGAAGAATTTTCAATATAAATTACAAAATAAAAAATACAGTCTACATATAAAAAGATAGAGCAGTGTAGGTTTAGCTTTACTTTCCTTTTATAAGTAGAAGGCATCTTAAAATATTGGAAAAGAATTATCAGTGAGATTTTGCATTTGGCAAGAATGATCAGTAAGTTTTGGCAGCATTGACTTTTCTGACGCAGACATGTCAGTAGGGGACTGAGGCGTCCCGGGTATATATGGCATTATGCTGGTAGAACCCGTGGTCAAGTCTTAGTGCTAATTTCAATTAAATGTTAGCAAATTTAACAGGTGAGAATTAGACCAAATTTGTTGATCAATGGCATTGCTGAAGGACTGAGGAAATTAATTTCTTCATAGTTTATTTTTCAATATATTAGTCTTTTTGACCATCCATTCTACTTCATAGAACCCCCAAATATTATAGTATGATATAATTAGACATGGGGTATGTTTCCACAATGAGATTTTATTGATATTATTGAGTACATTAAAAATCTGCCTCAGGGGAACCAGCAGTTAGCGTAATGGCTATGTCGCTGGACTCCCATGTAGTCGACCGCGGTTCGTGTCCCGGACCCGGTGGCTTAAAACTCACGCCGGGCGCATGTGCGTGCGTGCCCAAGATCCCGAGAGGAGAATGGAGGAGAAGGGATTGCGGCGTGACCATCCCCCCTGGGGGGTGATTTCTCGCTTTCTGTCTCTATGTCTCTCTCTGTCTG
>NW_006159920.1:540325-541626 GCF_000334495.1 Tupaia belangeri chinensis
AAAAAAAAAAAAAAATCTGCCTCAGCTGTGGTGGTACATATGTTGGTACATATGGTGCTGATATGTTGCTACTCAGAGGCCGAGGCCATCTCGGAGGCTCAGCTTCGATTCCTAGCCCAACCTAAACAGGCTAAAGTGTGGTGGTACATGCCTATAATCCTAGCCAGTGGGAGGCTGAGGCAGGAGGATCCTGACATGGGGGACACTGTCCAGAAAAATCAATCAGTATCTTAGAAACAAATAAAATTTAAAAACAATCTGTAATAATTCACACTTTAAATGGGCATAAAATATAACTGTTAGAAGTACTACATGGCTCATGGCTCCTACAAACTAGTCATTTCAGGGTAAAAGAGAAATGAAGAATTCCTACTGATAATTCAGCCTCCAGCAAACACGCTAGCGTGGCAGGAGAGGCAAGAACTTCAGGAGAAGATTCCTCATGGTGACCAGCAGTTAGCGTAATGACTATGTCGCTGGACTCCCATGTAGTCGACTGCAGTTTGAGTCCTGGACCCAGTGGCTTAAAACTCATGCCAGGCGCGTGTGCATGCTTGCCCAAGATCCCGAGAGGAGAATGGAGGAGACAGGATTGTGGTGTGGCCATTCCCCCCTGGGGGGTGATTTCTCTCTTTCTGTCTCTCTCTGTCTGGGAGCGCACATGCCCTATGGCAAAAACCTCTCAAAAAAAAAAAAATTAGGAAGAAACACACCATCTATCGGATAACTAGAAATCACTGCAAAAAAAAAAAAAAATTAGGAAGAAACTCACCATCTATCAGATAACTAGAAATCACTGCAGGACCACAAAAAATATGGAAAGCAAGAAAATACCTCTTTTCCAAGGGAAAAGAATAACTCCTCTTCATCCACAAGCAGTTCTATGGAAATCATGGAAATGTCTGATAAAGAATTTAGAACATTCATAATGGCGAAGCTAACAGAGATGGAAGAGAAGAGAGTTCCAGGAGGTGAGGAAATTCTTGAAAGATCTAAAAGAGGAATTACACACTTTAAAAAAGAATCAAACGAAACTGTTAGAGGAAGTCACAATCTCCCTTGAAAGTATTAAAAGCAGACTAGATCATACAGAAAATAGAATCTCAGACGTAGAAGAGAAAATTGCTGGCCTAGAAAAATCCACCACAGAGACTGAGAAAATTGCCCCAAAATTTGAGAATAATATACGAGAAATACTAGATACCATCAAACGTCCAAACATCCGGATAATTGGCATCCCAGAAGGCAAAGAGACTCATAAGGGCATTGGTAATCTATTCCATGAAATCCTGGAAGAAAAC
>NW_006159920.1:542537-542872 GCF_000334495.1 Tupaia belangeri chinensis
GGAAAGAATGTAAATTAAATTTTAAAAAGTTTCAGAAAAGAAAAAAACAACTAAAACAGTTTTTCTTGAAATAAAAAAAAATGCATTAAAAATACCTATTCGATGACTACAATAAGATATAGCCCCAACTAGGTGCTATGATGTATGTTGTACTCATTGAGCCTTATGCCTAAAATTGGACTTGTGTTTATGGAAATGTATATATTAGCTATGCTTGCTATGAAAATATTTAGATTAATAAAGATCTTTAGTGATTCAATAAAATGTGGGGGGAAAGTATAGAAAGCAAACATAGATACTAGAGACAGTGTGGGAGGAGAGTGGGAGATGGCAGA
>NW_006159920.1:542905-545865 GCF_000334495.1 Tupaia belangeri chinensis
GGAAAAAAAGCAAAACATACAGGAAACAAGAAATGGAAAATTATTTGTTGACGATAACATGTATGTTGATGTGTTTGAGCCAATATACAGTGTACTCTGGATGGAAAAAATCACTTTGTATGCTGTAATGATATACAGTGAATGAATGTAAATAAATAAATTTAATAAAAAAAGAAAAAAAATGAGATAAAAATTTTGGGGAAAAAAAGTACTACATGGAGGGGCCAGCAGGTGGCGTAGTGGTTAAGGTGCTGGATTTCTACAAACTGATCTTGTTTGAGTCTTGGATCTGGTGCTTGAAAATCACACTGGGCGCATATGCTCTAAATCCCAGGAGGAGAATGGAAGAGAAGGGATTGTGTTGTGGCCATCATCATCATCCTCACCCCAATGGGGGGTGGTTTCTTACTTTCCCTCTCAGTGCCTCTCTCAGTCTCTTTCCTATGAGCACATGCACCCTATGACAAAACCCTATTTAAAACAAACAAACAAACAAAAAAACTGCATGGAAACAAAATTGTAAGGAAGGAGAAGTGTGAACAAAAATGCTCAGTCACAAAGTTCTCTGTCTTTGGACCAGCAGTTGGCATAATGGTTCCGTCGCTGGACTTCCATATGGTCAACCGTGGTTCTAGTCCCGGACCTGGTGGCTTAAACTCACACCAGGTGTGTATGCATGTGTGCCCAAGATCCCGAGAGCAGAATGGAGGAGAAGGGATTGCAGCATGGCCATCCCCCCTGGGGGGTGATTTCTCGCTTTCTGTCTCTCTGTCTTTCTCTGTCTTTCTGGTGAGTGCATGCGCCCTATAGCAAAAACTTCTCAAAAAAAAAAAAAAATTCCAAAACAACAAGGTTCTCTGTATTGGCCACCAGATGGCACAGTTGTCCCACATCATCTGGTTGCGTGGAATAGTGGCTAATTTTTGGAATGTGTGGAAAAGGGAAGGATGAAGAAAAGGCAGTAGAACCAGTTCCAAAGAAGAGAATGTTCTTGAAAACAGGTCCATGGCGTAGACTTGCTTATTTGAATTTCTGGTTGAGACTGGCTTTATGCTATCATCAAATAAATTATGTCGGTATACTGACCCCCTTGTAATTTTTGTGAGAAAGTTAACTTCTTAGATATAGTCACCAATGAAATATATTTTAAAAATAATTACTTATTTAATTTTATTTATTCATCCATTTATTTTAATTTGACCAGAGAAAGAAAGATACAGAGAGAAGAGGAAAGTGAGAAAGTAAGCCACCAGGTCTGGGACTCAAACTGTCCTCAGCCATGTAGGCATGCCCAGCACCTTAACCACCACGCCACCTGCTGTCCCCATCAATAAAATACTAATAGCAATGGAAAAAAAATTTTTTTTTGGAGAGGTTTTTTGCTACAGGGCGCGTGCGCTCGCCAGGCAGACAGAGACAGAGAGACAGAAAGCGAGAAATCACCCTCCAGGGGGATTGGCCACGCCACAGTCCCTTCTCCATTCTTCTCTCGGGATCTTGGGCACAGACACACACGCCTTGCATGATTTTAAGCCACCGGGTCCAGGACTCCGGTCGGCTATGTGGGAGTCCAGTGACATAGCCATTATGCTAACTGCTGGCCCCAACAATGGAAAAAATTTTGAGAAAAGGTACTATATTGTCAAGTATGAAGATATGACTCAGTTTTTTTCAGTGAATAATGCTACTGCAATTGTATGTTTTGTTTTTAAAGTTTGCTATAAGGTGCATGTACTCACCAGAGACAGAAAGAAAAGAGAGAGAGTGAGAAACCTGCCCCTAGGGGGAATGGCTGCATTGCAGTGCCTTCTCCATTCTCTTGGGATTTTGGGCACATACACCTGGCATGTTTTTCAGACTGCCAGGTCCAGGACTTGAACGTGTACAGCCAGCCACCTTAACCACCATGCCATTTGCTGACCCTTTATATGTTCTGTGACTGACTTATTTCACTAGAGAAGAATCCTTTCCTTTAGTTGTGGGCTTTAGAAAATAGAAGTGAGGGGCCAGCAGATGGCACATAGTAGTTCTATTCCTGGACTCCCACATGGCACATAATGGTTCGAGTCCTAGACTTGGTGGCTTAAAAACCATGTTAGGCACCTGTGCGTGTCCAGCATCCTGGGAGGAGAATGGAGGAGAAGGGACTGATTGTAGTATGGCCATCCTCCTGTCTCTGTTTCTCTTTCTCTCTGAATGTACACTCCCTAAGGCAAAAAACATCTTTCAAAAAATAAAATACTGAAATGAGCATTCAGCTGCTGCTGTCGGTTTTAACATGTCTTGGGATCTTCCTGCCCCAGCCTCCCAGAACAGAAAATATTTAATTATTAGCATTTTAGAAGTTGGCAACCTTTGTTTTCTTGAGATCAGTGGTGTTATGAAGGCAAAAGGACTTATGTAGTTTCACTTAGTATTAATAGTGTGTTTGCTAACCATGAAATGGAAGAAAAATGCAAAATAATAAAATAACATATTTAATCATGGAATCCGCTCTCTAACACCGATGGAATCAGATTAGAGGAAAGATTGCATGTGTTCCAGAGGCTCTTCCCTATTTGTGTTCCAGTAATAACCACTACAATCTTACAAATTGGTCATTTTGTTTGCCTGAGAAAATGTTATTATTTTATTTCTTTTCATTGCTTATTCAGGTTAATCTAAACCATGTTTGTGCTTCGTTCTCCTGATTGTCAGTTCTCCCTTTTGTTTCTGATATCTACATTTTTTTTTAGAGAGAGATTTTTTTCTCTAGGGCATGTGCACTCACCAGAAAGACACAAAGAGACAGAGTGAGAAATCACCCCCTAGGGGGAATGGACATGCACACATATGTGCTCAGCATGAGTTTTAAGCCCTCGGTCCCAGGACTTGAACCATGATTATGTGGGAACCCAGCAATGTAATCATTATGCTGTCTTCTGGTCCCAACATTCATTAATTTATATATATATATATAT
>NW_006159920.1:545896-551509 GCF_000334495.1 Tupaia belangeri chinensis
CCATTGGGGATGGCCATGCTGCAATCCCCTCTCCTCCATTCTCCTCACAGAATCTTGGACATGCATAGGTGTATTGGCTTATCTTTACTGTGCTTTTATAAGTAGAAGGAATCTTAAACTATTGAAAAGAATTATCAATGAGATACTGAGTTTCCTACGAACCACTATAACAGAACATACCTGTAAGAAATGACATCAGCCCTTGGAGTGGTGGTTCAGGAGACTGGCTCCCACATGACTGACTACATGGTTCCAGTCCAGGACCCTGTGGCTTAAGAAACATGCCAGGTACATGTGCATGTGTACCCAAAATCCCCAAAGGAGGGAGAGGTGGAGAAGGGATTGTGACATGACAATGCCCCATGGGGTATGCTCTCTCACTTTGTCTCCCTCATGTGTGCACACTCACCCTATGACAAAAAAAATAGGAGCCGGCAGGTGGCCTGGTGGTTGGGGTGTTGGACTGCCACTTGACTGACCACAGTTTGAGTCCTAGACCTGGTGGCTTACTTTCTCACACTTCTCCTCTCTTTCTCTCTCTGATCAAATGAAGAATAATAATAAACAAATACAATTAAATAAGTAATTTTAAAAGAATCTCCCTTTCTTTCTTTATTCTTCTCCTCTCTCCTCTCCTCTCCTTTCCTCTCCTCTCCTCTCCTTTCCTTTCCTTTTCTTTTTTCTTTTCTTTCAAAATTTGACCAGAGAGGTATAGAGTGTGTGTGTGTATGGGGGGCGGTGAAAAAAGAAGTCACCAGGTCCAGGACTTGAACTGTGATCAGCCATGTTGGAGCCCAGCTCCCTTAAACCACCATGCCACCTGCTGGCCCCTAAATAAATAAATCTTTTTTTTATTTTTGGGGAGATTTTTCTATAGGGCATTTGTGCTTGTCAGAAAAACAGAGAGACAGAAAGACAAGAAATCACTCCTCAGGGGGGATGGCCATACTGCAATCCCTTCTCCATTCTCCTCTCGGGATCTTGGGCACGCATACACATGTGTTTAAGCCACCAGGTCCAGGACTCGAACTGTAGTTGACTACATGGGAGTCTAGTGACATAGCCATTACGCCAACTGCTGGTCCCAATAATTCTTTTGAAAAAACGATGTAAGGGGTCAAGAAGTAAAGAAACTCAATTGAGGCCAGCAGATGGCATGGTGGTTGAGGCAGCCCTGGATCCTTCTTGGCTGACTACGTGGTTTGAGTCCTGGACTTGGTTGCTTGAAAAACACACCAAGGGGGACCAGCAATTAGCATAATGGCTATGTCGCTGGACTCCCATGTAGCTGACTACGGTTCGAGTCCCGGACCTGGTGGCTTAAACTCACGCCATGCGTGTGTGCGTGTGTGCCCAAGATCCCAAGAGGAGAATGGAGGAGAAAGGATTGTGGCATGGCCAACCCCCTGGGGGGTGATTTCTTGCTTTCTGTCTGTCTGCTTCTTTCTGTCTTTCTGGCAAGTGCACACGCTGTATAACAAAAACCTCTCTGTGTGTGTGCCCCAGAATCCTGAGAGGAGAGGGGAGGAGAGGAGAAGGAATTGCATGTGACTGTCCCCTCTGAAGGGTGCTTTCTCACTCTGCCTCTCCCCTTGTCTCTGGTGAGCACACACATCCTATAGCAAAAGTTAAAAAGAAAGAAACACAATTGTAGGGAGGCTAATGATACAGGTCCTGAATAAAATCTTCCCAGTGACAAGACCTGTCGTGAGCACGTTACCTCTTGCCTATCTAGGATGGGGAGATGGGAGGGAGGTGTCACACTAAACACAGGACTTTCCCTGTAGGAACCAAGAAGGCAGAACGCAGGGACTGACCTCTGTGTGTCACACCAGAGTTAGGCATGGTTTGATCAAAGAACTTTTTTAGTTTATTGTCGAGTCATAAAACTAAGCTCTCGGGCCTGACAGAGGTGCAGAGGTAAAACACAATGCTCAGTGAGGCCGACCCACGTGAGAAGGTGCTAGGCATTTGAAGACTGCCCTGTACTAGCTCATCTTATGTGCCCGAGGTCTGTACTGGCTGCGACGGGTGCATTGTGGCATCAAGGCTCTTGGGAGTGCTGTCTCTTTCTCTCTGTTTCTCTCTCTCACTCATGAAAGAAATGATTGATTAATTTAAAATCTTGGATTCTAGGGGCTGGCAGGTGGCGTGATGGTTGAGGTGCCGGATTCCCACATGGCTGAACTTGGTTCAGGTCCCGGACCTGGCAGCTTGCTTTCTCACACTCCCTCTCTCTTTCTCTGGTCAAATTGAAGAATAATTAACAAATAAGATAAATAATTAAAGACAAACAAAAAACTGGATTCTGTTATTTCAGTATTGAAAAAAATTCTAATATATTTACATATATACTTATAGTACATTTATTTTATATTTTATGTAATTTTTACATTTATATAATGATTTTATATTTGAATACAATATGTAATAATTGATGGTATATTATGATTGTTTTAAATAAATCTGATAAAATGTTAACAGATGCGAAATTTGGGGGATTAAATACCTGTTTGTTAACCTGTAAATTTACTTCTGAATAAAATTTGAAGTGTTTGTAGAAAATATAGATGTCTAGAACTGTTTTAAAAACCATACTGTTATTTTCCTGAGATTTCATCTACTTTTCACTGACTTTGGCTCTTTCTATTTTTGAAACAGTGATCACATGGAAAATGTATATGGCTATTTAATGAAGTACACCAACCTTGTCACTGGGTGGCAGTATAGGTAAGTGTGACTATGTCATGTCAGTCTCTTGTAAGAGACCAGAGGAGTGGGGCTGGTAATTTTGTATTTTGAATAGTACTTCAGTGCAAATATATATATACATATATTTTAAAAACTTAATTAATTTTTATTTATTTATTTATTTAAATTTGACCAGAAAGGGAAGAGCAAGAGAGAGGGTAAAGTGAGAGATATTTTTTTTTTAAAGTTTTGGTATAGAGCATGTATGCGTGCCAGAGAGAGAAGGAAAGTGAGAAATCATATGATTCTCCTCCATTCATCTCTTGGAACTTTGAGCACACTCTTACATGTACCCAGTGTGTCTTTCATACCACCTGATCTCGGATTCAAACCACAAAGTTGACTGTGTGGGATTCAGCTATATATTTTTTTAATAATTATTTTATTTAACTTTATTTACTTATTTAGAGACACAGAAATCACCCCCTGGGGAGGATGGCCATGCTGCAATCCCTTCTCCTCCATTCTCCTCTTGGGATTTTGGGCATGCACACACACGCGCCTGGCACAAGTTTTAAGTCACCGGGTCCAGGACATGAACCTCAGTTAACTATGTGGGAGTCCAATGACGTAACCATTACACTATCTGCTGGTCCCGCATTTGCAATATTTTCTAAGTGTTTGGTGACTTTCTTCTTGGAAAGTGGGGAGAATGGACATTCATCTAAGTAGCAGCCTCCAAATGCCTCAGAATTTACATTACATTAGAATTAGAATCACTTGGGACCAGCAGATAGCGTAATGGCTATGTTGCTGGATTCCCATGTAGTCGACTGCGGTTCGTGTCCCAGACCCGGTGGCTTAAAACTCACGCCGGGCGCGTGCGCGCGCGCGTGTGTGTGTGTGTGCCCGCCCAAGATCCCGAGAGGAGAATGGAGGAGAAGGGTTTGTGGCGTGGCCATCCCCCCTGGGGGGTGATTTCTCACTTTCTGTCTCTCTGTCTCTGTCTGTCTGGTGAGCACACGCGCCCTATAGCAAAAACCTCTAAAAAAAAAAAAAGGAATTAGAATCACTTGTTTCCCTGCCTTGTACTTTTTTCTTTAAGAAATATTTTTATTTAATGTTATTTATTATTATTATTATTAATTTGACCAGAGGCAGAGAGAGAGAAAAGGAAAATGGGAAAGGAAGCCATCAGGTCTGAGACTCAAACTGTGGTCAGCCATGTGGGAGTCCATCGCATTAACCACTATGCCATCTGCCTGTCCTGCTTGTATTTTTCATACTTCCAGAGGTTAGGCTCTTAGGAGGAGAGTGATAGGGGTTTGGAGGCAGCAGACAGTTTGTGTTAGGTGTTTGTTTTGTGCCAGATTCTCAGAGCTTTTCTAGACATTGGAGAGGTTAAATAACCAGCCCAAGGTCAGAAAAGCAGTCTGTAAAGACGAAGGGCAACTATCTCAAATACTTAGTGAAACTGATAGTAGTGGGATCTAAAACTTTTTTTTTATCATGGTAAGATCTATGTAAAATTTACCATGTTAACTGTACTTAGGGTTATAGTTCAGGTACATTGAGTAAATTCATATTTTTGCTCAATCATAAATCGCCACCATCCACCTACAAAACTTTTTTTCTCAAGGTGAAAATATATACATATAATAATGTCCCTCCCCTTTCCTCAGCCCTTAGCAAATACTCTTCTACCTCCTGTCTCTGAATTTGACTACTCCAGTTACCCCAGACTTCGGATCAAACAATATTTGTCCTTTTGCAACTGGCTTATTTTACTTAGCATAATGTATTCAGGGTTCATCCATATTGTAGCATGTACCAGAATTTCCTTTCTTTTTAATACTGAATAAGATTTCCTTGTATGTACATGCACACGTGCGTACACACACACACACACACTTTTGTGTATCATTTCATCTATCAGTGGACATTTGGGTTGTTCTATTTTTTGGCTGTTTCAAATAATACTTCTGTGAATATTGGTATACCAATATTCTAATTCATGCTTTCTTTTGTGTTTATAGCCAAAATTAGAACTGCTGGATCAGATATTAATTTTGCGTTTGATTTTTTGGGTGAAATTACATACTGTTTTTCACAGCAGCTGCATCATTTCCCACCAGCAGTGTACAAGGGTTTTAATTTCTCCATGTTCTATCAACATTTATAAGTTGGTATTTAAAAAAAAGCTACCGTAATGTCATTGTGTTTTTTATTTTTATTTTTATTTTTTATTTTTATTTTTTTTTGCCATGGAGTGTATGTGTACTTACTGGAGAGAGACAGAGAGAGGGAATGTGAGAAATCAGCCCCCAGGGGATTAACTACATGGCAATCCCTTTTTCTTGATTTTCCTCTTAGAGTTTTGTATACGCATGCACACACACCCGGTGTGATTCTCGAGCTGCTTGGTCTGCGACTGGAACCACGGTCATACATGTGAGAACCAGTACCTTAATCACCGTACTATCCACAGACCTCTGCCATTGTGATTTTTAAACTTCTTTTTAAGTGATAAAACTAGAATATGAACCAAATAATTCTGACTTCAGTGTCCAAGTTTATAGACAAAGTTATGTTTACAAAATCTGTGTATATCATGCTATTTCTATTTTTTTTTTATTAATTCACTTTACACCATCACAACACACAAATGAATTTTCCATCCAAAATACACTGTGCATTGGCTCAATCAAGCACATCCACATACATGTTCTCAGCAAATAATTTTCCATTTCTTACGTCCTGCATACCTTGCCCTTTGTCTTGCCATCCCTGATTCCCCATCCCCCACCCTCTGCTATGTCCCATCTTCCTCCCCCATTGTCCCTGGCATCCATGGTTGCCCTCCATACCTTCCCCCACCCCCCATTCAATTGTTCTGCCAATGAACTTAGTCCAAATAAATAC
>NW_006159920.1:552317-568002 GCF_000334495.1 Tupaia belangeri chinensis
CGGGGGCCCGCAGCCGGGCCCAGGTGGGCCGGCCATGCTATTTCTAATTCACATGTTATTGGATACTTCTACTTTGGGCCACGATGTAACAGAAGCTGGGTACCTGGCTTAAACAACCAGTAAATGAAAGAATAGTTTTCATACACTGTAAAGAATAGAAGTTCTGATGAAAAATGTGATTTTCTTTTTTAAAGTGAAGGTCGGAGGCAGCAGGTGGCATCATGGTAGGAGTGCTTGGCTTCCATATGGCTGTACTGGTTCAAGTCCTGGACCTGGAAGCTTGTTTTCTCACTTTCCCTTTTTCTCTCACTCTCTGGTCAAATTAAAAAAAAATAATGATGATGATGAATAAAATTTAAAAAAAAAAAGTAAGATTCGGGCCAGTAGGTGGCATGGTTAAGGCACTAGACTCTCAACCTGGCCAACTGCTTGTTTGAGTCCAGGACCTGGTGGCTTGCTTTCTAATTTTCCCTTTCCCTTTCTCTCTGATCAAATAAAAAATAATAACAAAATTAAATAAATAAAATAATTCTAATAAATAAATAAGTAAGGGAGTTTGAACCATGTTAGTATGGAGTAAGGTTAGGGAAATTATTTTTGTTTTGTTTTTGGAAAGGTTTTTGCTATAGGGCACACGTGCTCGCCAGAAAGACAGAGAGAGACAGAGAAACAGAACGCGAGACATTTTTCCCCAGGGGAGATGACCATGCTGTGATCCCTTCTCCTCCATTCTCCTCTTGGGATCTTGGGCGGGCATGCATGCATGTGTGCCCAGCGTGAGTTTAAGCCACCAGGTCCAGGACTCAAACTGCGGTCGACTTCATGGGAGTCCAGCAACATAGCCATTACGCTAACTGCTGGTCCCTTGTTTTAATTTTTTTAAGAAAGGTTTTTGCTATAGGGTGCATGTGCTCACCAGAGAGATAGAGAGACAGAAAGCGAGAAATCACTCCCCGGAGGGGATGGCCACACTATAATCCCTTCTCCATTCTCTTTCCAGGATCTTGGGCATTCATGCCCATGTGCCTGGCATGAGTTTCAAGGTACCAGGTCTGGGACTTGAACCGTGACCGACTCCATGGGAGTCCAGTGATGTAACCAGAATGCCATCTGCTGGTCCCAACATTAGGAAGTTTGAATAGGGTTGATGGAGGGGAAACTGGAGATTATATGTGAGGTCAAGACTGGATATGAAAACTTAGAAGGCCATAATTCCTGTTGACTTTAAAGTGCTAGTTCTCTAGGATTCTCATTTCTTATCTAAAAAAAGTAGTGTCAAGGGAGGCTTTCCGTTTTGTTTTCTATCCCAGTTTTTATATAAGATTTTTGAAGACTTATATATTCAAATAATATAAAGAATATTAATTTTTAAGAATTTTATGTAATTTGTTTTTAGCACTGTTTTTTGTTCTTTCTTGCAATGTCCATCATATAATATTATTGAGAAAGCCTCACAAATGGAACAGAGTGAAAAAGCCCCAAAATGTCCAGCAGGTGAACTGGAGGTTAAGGCATAGAATCCCAAGTGGCCAACTGCACGGTTCGAGTCCCAGACCCAATGGCTTGAAAGACATGCCAGGGTTTTGGGCTGTGCCCAAAATTACAAGGGAGAAGGGATTATAGTGAGCTCCCCCCACCCCCCCGGGCAATTTCTCCCTTTCCTTTCTTTCTATTAATATCTGTCTCTCTCTGCCAAGTGCATGTACCCTATAGCAAAACAAATACTAAAAAAAAAAACCAAAAAACAGGGACCAGCAGTTGGCGTAATGGCTATGTCACTGGACTCTCATGTAGTCAATCACTGTTAAAGTCCTGGACCTGGCCTTAAACTCACACTGGGCGCATGTGCATGCGTGCCCAAGATCCTGAGAGGAGAGTGGAGGAGAAGGGACTGTGATCTGGCCATACTCCCTTGGGGGTGACTTCTCACTTTCTGTCCCTCCTTGTCTTTCTGGCAAGTGTACACACCCTATAGCAAAAAAAAAAAAACTCTCACACCCCCTATAGAAAAAAAAAACCCCTCCACAAAAAAAAAAAAAAAAATCCCCCCAACCCCAAAATCCTCCAAAACAGACTAACCCTAGAAGACTTAGTATACGTTTAAAATGGCATTTCAGGTCAGCGGCAACTTGAGACCGTGGGAAGAAGGGGCAGGTGCTTGTATCACTGTACGAGAGAGGCTACCCAAAACACTGGTGGAGCCACTGGTTGCCTAGGGCGTTAGCGAGCAGATACAGTGAGGATGGGGTACTTGAGGACGGGGTAGAGCTGCTGCCTTTTCCCACTCTAGCTGTGTAAGAGGCCATTTCGGCATCAGTGTGGTAGTTAAGGTGTCTGGGTACCACATGGCTCATTGTGCGGTCTGAGTCCCAACCTGGTGGCTTGAAAACCCCACTGGATTTGTGTTCATGTGTGCCCAAAAGGATGGAGAAATGGAGAAGAAATTGCAGCATGGCTGTCCCCCTGGGGCGGGGGCTGCTCTCCCACTTTTTCTCTGTCTCTCTGTGGTGAGCACATGCGCGCTGTGGCAAAATTTTTTTAAAAAAAGAAAAAGTAAAAGAAAAAAGGGCAGTTTTAACAACAGCAGGAAATGTGGGGATGAAGACAGCTGATGTCCATTTGTGACTGTGAACACAGCCCTTGACCAACTTGCTTCATCGAAGAAGTCAGCTTATCAGTTTGTCTGCAGGAGGCCCACCTTAGAGGAAATGTTTTCTTCTATTTTCCGCCTACCTGGCTGGAAGTCTTGTGTTACAGCGCGGATATATGGGTCCTCAGCAGGGAACGTGTAGATCGAATGAAGTGAGGGAAACAGAACCGTTAAGAATGTGTTGCAGGGACTCACACCTGAAGGTGAGATTGCTTCCTGTGTAGTTCTGTACACACTGAGCATTAGAGCCCCCGGATGGTCCCAACAGCACATGGTTGTCTTCCCATCTGAAACTGTCATTAAAGTTTATTCTTATCATCATGAGACATATTTTCAATTTTAATATTTTTCAGATTAAAGTTGTATTGGATGATAGTTCACTTAAGATGTGGGCCATCCCAAAGATTAGTTATTTCCCAGAACTGGTAGTATTTGTTATTTTGAAATTGTGAAAAATTAAATAATTATGGCTGTCTTAACCATCTTAACAGTCTAGGTGGATTTCCTACATGTAAAGGCTAATGCTGAATCTTAGATTCCCCTGCTATGAGAAACCTTTGTTTGTTTGTTTGTTTGTTTGTTTGTTTCTCTCTCTCTCTCTCTCTCTTTCTCTCTTTCTCTCTTCCTTTTTTTAAGAGGTTTTTTGCCATAGGGCATGTGTGCTTGCCAGAGAGAGACAGAGACAGAGACAGTGAGAGGAAAAGTGAGGAATCACCCCCCAGGGGGGATGGCCATGCCACAGTGCCTTCTCCATTCTCCTTCTGGTATCTTAGGCGCACATGCACACTCACCCAGTGTGATTTTCAAACCACCAGGTCCGGGACTCAAACTGTGATTGGCCATGTGGTATTCCAGTGACATAACCACTATGCCATCTCCTGGCCCTCTGTTTCTGCATTTCTTTAGCTTATTGGTTAGGCCAACATGCTAATAAAAAATGCCTGCCTTGAGAGTCTTTTGGACAAAATAGCCTTCTTGTTGCCTCACTATATGGATTGTCTCTCTCTCCCTAATCTACACATTTTGTAAGGTATCTCTCTGTAAGGAGAGATCAGGAGAATATTTGCATTAATCATTTAAACATTTGCATTAAACATTTGCATTGATTAAGATATTCCAAAGTGCCGTTATCGCTCATGGGTCCATAGCATCATTTTGGTGTTGAAAAGATAATCATTTATTGGTTTATTTCTATCATTTTACCAATCCCTTCTCAAAATTACTTTCTGTATATCTAGTGAGTACCACTCAGATTGGAAATTTGTGCTGGTGCACTCGCAGTAAGAAATATAAGTTCAGGCTGGCCCAGTGGCCTGGTGGTTAAGGAAACCAGATCCTACACGGCCAATGGTGCAACAGGAATTCCAGCCCTGGTGGTTTGAAAAAGACATGGCATGTGCGTACTTGTTCAGAATCCCAACTGGATGGACAAGTGGAGGAGTAGGGATTGTAGAGTGACCACGCCCCATTAGGAGGTGCTATTTCTTTCTCTCTCTGGCAAGTGCACATACCCTCTGGCAATTAAAAAAGAAAGAATGGGGCCAATAGGTGGCGTGGTGATTAAGGTCGCTGGACTCCCACATGGCCAGCCATGGTTCAAGTCCCAGACCTGGTGGCTTCCTTTCTCACTTTCCCTCTCTTTCTTTCTCTTACTCTGTCTCTCTCTGGTCCAATTAAACTAAAAAAATAAATAAAGTTAAATTTAAAAAATAATTTAAAAAAAAGAAAGAAATAGGAGTTTGCTGCAAACTTGAGATTTTCAAGTATGTTATACTCTAAATTGTCTTTGAATTGACTACTTAGAAGAGACTAGTCATTTTTATTTTCCTGTTTGAAATGAATTATACTTATTTCTTGGAGCACTGAGAAGAAATTTCTTTCTTTTCTTCCTTTGTTCTTTTTATTAACAGTTTAACCGAAATTTAATTCACATATTGTAAAATTTACCTATTTATATAACTTAGTGATTTTTAGTTTGCTCTAGAGTTTGCTTTCTTGCTAACAGAATCTTTACTCTTTTTGATGAATTTTTGTACAAATTTACATAGGCATTTTACTGTGGACAGGGCATCTATTTTAGAAATTTAAGATGATGTTAATGGCTAACTTAATTCATATAATTCCTTCAGATCTTTGGAAAAATAAAAATAAACAGTCCTATTAAAAATGGTCAAAAATGGGTCCTGCAGGTGGTATAGCAGTTAAGGTGTTGGACTTCCTCCTAGCTGACTGCAGTTTGAATCCCAGACCCTATGGCTTGAAACTCACGTTGGTTGTGTGTACGGGCTTGTGTGCAGGCGTGACCAAAATCCTGGGAGGAGAATGGAGTAGAAGGGATGTCAGTGTGACCATCACCCCCCACCCTTGGGGAGAGTGATTTCTTGCTTTCTGTCTCTCTGTCTCTCCAGAAGGAACATGTGCCCTATACCAAAAATCTCTTAAAAAAATAATAAAAATGAAAAGGTAAAAAATGGCAGTTCAGTAAGTAAAACTATAGATGGTCATTAAACACATGAGAAATATTTACTCCACTAAAAATTAATGAGCTGAAAAACATTGAAATTAATTTATATGTTTTATGACACTAAGTCAACAGAAGTTGAAAAATCATGTAGAATGCCAAATTTCTTCAAATTCAAACATGAATTTTAAATAGTTGGAACTTTTATTAGAGATTTTTGCTATAAGGTACATGCGCTCACCAGAGAGAGACAGGTGAGAAATCACCCACTGAGGGGATGGCCATACTACAATCCCTTCTACTCCATTCTCCTTTCAGGATTTTGGGCGCACACGCATACATTCCTGGGGTGAATTTCAGGTACCGGGTTCAGAACTCGAACATGGTCGGCCATGTGAGAGTCTAGTGCCTTAACCACTAGACTACCTGCTGGACCCACGGTTGGAATTTTTTTAGAATATTATTTAAAAGAAAAGGACTATTGTACTACTTAAATTGAGATCTGAATGAAAATATTTCCTAAAGTAGTTCATCTAGAATTGAATTAGAACATCAGATTCTTTTCCAGAGCACATCAGTATTCCATCAAATTCTTTTCTCAAGTGTATCAGTATTTCATCATTTAGTTTCAAGTTCCTTATGTATCTGATCTCCAGTTGCAGCTTTTTCATTTTTAAACAGGATAAGTAATCTTTAGTTTTGACCTGTTTAATGATACATTCACAAAATCGTTCTGCCCTGAGGTTATTCTTATTGCATATTTCACTGACTCAATCTTTAAAAAAAAGACTGTTGAGATCCTCCTGCCTCTGCCACCCAAGTCGCTGAGACTATAGGAACACATCAGTGAACTTGGCTTTTAGGTTGGTCCAGGAATCAAACCAGTCCCCCTGATTTAATCTTAAATCAGATTAGTTTCTTATCTAGCATTTAGTTCACCTTAGAGCATATTTTGGTTTCCAGTGAATCTTAAATAAGAATTTTCACTGTCATTTGACTTTGGGCAATTTACCTCTCCACTAATGATTTCTGGAGAGAAATCTTCCCCCTGGAAAGGTCATTGCTCTTTGTTCCTTTTGCAGATTAACTGATGTGCCTTTTCTCTTATTAAACTCTTATCTCTAAGCTAAAGGTTTTCTATCTTTTATTGATAAACTCATTCAATTTTTCAATAATCCTTTACTGTGAGGAAATTCGACCTAGTCATTCAAGTACTTATTAAAATGCCTTTGAGTTTTATTTTTTTAACATCGAAGGTGTGTGAGTGACATTTGCTTTGCTTTAGTTTGGCTAGGAGAACTGTTTAAAAATTGTGACTTTTTGAAAATCATTACAGGTTTTTTGTTTTAAACAATGAAGCTGGACTACTGGAGTACTTTGTGAATGAACAGTCTAGAAACCAAAAACCCAGAGGTACTTTGCAGCTGGCAGGAGCTGTAATATCACCCAGTGATGAGGACTCTCACACCTTCACTGTAAACGCTGCCAGTGGGGAACAGTATAAACTCAGAGGTATGACAGAGGTGAAATTACTGCGCTGCTTTTCTCTTCGAGACGATGATGTCCTGACCTGTCTTCAGTTGGGTTTAGGAAATAGAAACGAATGTCATCAGTGATACAGACACAATATTCTGAATCTTGGAACTGCTTTGAGGATTTATGACATGTTTCAGTTGTTTTTATCAAGTGGGTCAGTGAACAAGTCAGTTTAGTATTGGGCCCTCTAAAATGTCTGTTGTAACTTGGCTCAACCTGGTGGCAGAGTCGGTAGCAAACTGAACTGCAGTGCTGGAAGCCTAATGGCCAACCATGGGTTTGAATATTTGGGTTGACCTGAAAACATGCCAGGTGTGTGTGTGCACATGCCCAGGTTCCCGACAAGCTGAAGTAAGAAAGTGTGATAGACCTTATGGAGGGGAGGGTGCCTCCCTCCTTTTCTCTCTCTCTTTCCTGCACATGCTGCCTATCACAAATAAAATAAAAATTGTGTAACTGAAACCCTCATTATGGAAAATCTAAAAACACACTTTTTTTTTTTAAGACTTGTTTATTTAATTTGATTTATTCATTCATTTATTTTAACTTGACCAGAGAGAGACAGACACAAACACACACACACACACACAGAAAGAGAGAAGGAAAGCCACCAGGTCTGAGACTTACACCATGGTCAGCCATGTGAGAGTGTCCAGTGCCTTAAACCACTATGCCACCTGCTGGTTCCAAAACAAACTTTTTAATAGTTTGTTTATTTCTTTCATGAGAGAGACAGAGAGACAAGCTTCTTCAACTGGGTCTTTATGCCATAGTCCACCCCCAATGAAAATATAGACCCCCAGGGAGGATGTCCATGCTGCAGTCCCTTCTCCATTGTCCTCTCGGGATCTTGAGCATGCACGCACATGCGCCCAGTGTGAGTTTAAGCCTCTGGGTCCGGGACTCAGACCGTGGTCAACTATGTGGGAGTCCAGCGACACAGCCATTTTGCCAACTGCTGGTCTCTAAATGCTGTTTTTACGTCTGCCATAGAGATGTATTTTCCCCTTTACTCGATTTGGTTTGTATGCCCTCTTTGCAGTTTACAGTAGCTAATGTACATAGTTTGGTTAAAATGTCCATATTCGTTAAAATAAAGTATAACTTCTGTTAAGATAAATTTAATTTGGGGACCAGCAGGTGGTGTGCTGGTTAAGGTGCTGGACACTCCTACATGACTGATCATGGTTCGAGCCCCAGACCAGGCGGATTGCTTTCTGACTCTCTCTTTCTCTCCCTCTCTGTGTCTCTTTCTGGTCAAATTAAAAAAGAAATAAATGAATAAATTTTAAAAATTAAAAAAAGATAAATTTAATCTGCATAGAAGTTTGTGTTTTTAATAAGTACACAAATTATAATGGTAATCCTATTTAAACATGCTTCTACAGATCTGAAAGCATTGATCACATATCAAATCTGTAATAAAGATTATTTTTTTAAATAAGAGCATATTTTTCTGAGGAACTTAAGACATGCCAGTCTCATATTCCCACCTGGCTGCTTGTAATTCATCCTCCTTATAAAATATCCACATCCAGCTATTGTGTTCCCTCATGTGGTTAATACTTTGGCCTCTTTTCTACCTTCTTCCAGCCAGAGACATTTGCTGGTGGATTAGGACACCAATCTCTGTTTTTCAGTCACCTAGTCTTTATATCATAGACTCTTAATTGTATTCCAAAAGTACTGTAAAAGTCGATAACTTTCACATTCTTTTTATCAGCCACAGATGCTAAAGAGCGACAGCACTGGGTTAGCAGGCTTCAGATATGTACACAGCACCACACTGAAGCGATCGGAAAGGTATGTGGACTCACATGCGCTATTACTGCGCAAAACCGAGCAAAGTATTTTTTGGTGTTTTTACATTTTGAAATTGAGATGTACCTTAAAAGTTACCCTTTTAAAAGTGTGCAATCCCGTGATTTTTATTATGTTCATAAGGTTGTGTGTCTAATTGCAGAACGTTTTTGTCCTACCTCCAAAAGCCCATACCTGTTAGCAGTCACTCCTGATTCTCCCCTTTCCAAATCCCTTATGAGTACTGTTTTCACACATTTGTCTGTTTCTGGGCATTCCAAGTAAATGGAATCATATAGTATGTGGTTGGTTGCATCTTGCTTCTTTTACTTACCATAATGTTTTCAAGGTTTATCCATGCTATTACATCGATCAGTACTTTATTTCTTTTTGAAGGCTGAATAATATTCCGTTACGTGGATATATTACGTTTTGTTTATCCATTCATTAGTTTATGAACATTTGGGTTTCCATTTTATAGGTATTATGAATAGCACTACATGAGCAGTTGTGTTCAGCTTTCTGTGTGAACATACGTTCTCAGTTCTCTAGGACGTGCATAAAGGAATGGAATTGCTGGATTACATGGTAGTTCTATGCTTAACTTTTTGAGCTACAGCCAAACTGTTTTCCAAAGTGGCCATACCGTCTTACATTCCCACCAGCAAGGTGTGAGGGTTCCAGTTTCTCTAATCTTTGCCACCACTTGTCATTGTCCTTTAAAAAATTGGTATAGTAATCCTGTTGGGTGTAAAGTAGACTCCTAAGGTTTTCATCTCCCTAATGACTAATCATGTTGAGCATCTTTTCATGCGCTTATATAGCTTAGTCACTTGTATATGCAGGGGTCTTTAAAAAGTTCATGAATAATGCATATTATGAAAAAACTATGCATGGATTTCTAAATTTTTTTGGACCAAAATAAGCTCTTTTATTCCACTTTTATGTGAGATTTTTGAAATCCCCTTGTATCTTCTTTGGAATGTATTTTTATAGTTTAACCAAAAAAAAGGAGTCTTACTACTTGAAATCTGAGGGCGGCGTAGCAGGTGACATGGTGGTTAAGGTGCTGAATTCCCACCATGGTTTGAGTTCCAGACCTGGTGGCTTGAAAATCATGTGGAGTGTGTGTGCGTGTATGTTCCCCAAACCCCAAGAGGAGCATCGAGGAGAAAAGATTGCAGTGTGGCCATCACTCTTGAGGGGTGATTTCTTTTTTTCTCTGGCAAGTGCATGTGCCTGTGGCAAAAACCTTAAAAAAAAAGAAAGGAAGGAAGAAAGAAATCTGAGGATAAGCAGCATATTTAAGGAATTCTCTATGTAGATGATATGACATCTACGACTTCTATTTTTTTCTTTCATTCTTACCCTCTAAGTAAGTGTATATGTGTGTATGTGTGTGTGTGTGTGTGTGTGTGTGTGTGTGTGTGTGTTAAGGTGGTTTTTTGTTCTGTTTTTTAAAAGATAGGGCCTCACTATGTGACAGTTCTCCTACCTCAGCCTCCTAAGAGTAGTTGAGACCACAGGTATGCACCAACTGTGTGTGGTCTTTTTGAGTAGGTGGGGATTGAACCTAGGCCTCTCAAGTGGCTTCAGCCTATTAAGCAGCAATGTCTAGAATACAATACTGCAGTTGCAATTTTTAAAAATTGTTTGCAATTTAGGCCTACAGCTAGTGTTCAGGAAACCTGACATGATAGCTTTACTCACACTGCAAGCTTCCAGTGTTTGTCAGTGATCAAAAGGTGCTAGTTTGTTCCTGAGGTATTTGCCTGTTACAGTAAAAAATACATTGTGTTGTGTATTGCTGAGTATACTTTTTGCACTAATCATAGTGTATAAAAATCAGAAATTAGAGGGGCCAGTAGGTGACATGGTGTTTAAGGTGCTGGACTTCCACATGCCCAACTGTGGTTCCAGTCCCAGACCTGGTAGTCTCATTGTAGTGGGTGCATGTATGTGCGTGTCCAAAATCTTGAGAGGAGAATAGAGAAGGGATTGCACTATGGCCATCCCCTTGAGGGATGATTTCTCATTTTCTCTCTTACCATCTCTTGTAAGTTCACCTGCTCTATGGCAATGATCTTTAAAAAAAAAACACTAAAACTAGAGAATTTTTGTTACTCTAATATTTGTGAAATCTTGGGACCAGCAGTTAGCGTAATGGCTATGTCACTGGACTCCCACGTAGTCGACTGCGGTTCAAGTCCTGGACTCTGTGACTTAAACTCAAGCCGGGCGCGTGTGCGTGCGTGCCCAAGATCCCAAGAGGAGAATGGAAGAGAAGGGATTGCGGCATGGCCATCCCCCCTGGGGGGTGATTTCTCGCTTTCTATCTCTCTGTCTCTCTCCGTCTTTCTGGCAAGCGCACGCGCCCTCTAGCGAAAACGTCTCAGAAAAAAAAAAATTTGTGAAATCTCAAAAAAATCCCTTCATAGCGAAAAACTGGAGGTTAGCTTTCTAAATGACTTACCAGGCTATTAGGAGATGTGTGAAATGCTTAAATTCTAAATATCTTAAATTTTTTCATCTTCAGCAAAGTGCTTTTGATCAATTCTGAGATTTATTACTTTTTTTTTTGTAGGCCTCAAGTATATGGTAGTTTGATGATTAGAAAGTCTAAACTAAGAGAAAAAAATAAAGGAATAATTTCTTTGTCTAACAGAACAATCCTCCTCTGAAGTCACGGAGCTTCTCACTTGCATCGAGTGGTAATTCTCCTATATCCCAGAGGAGACCTAGTCAAAATGCCATTTCTTTTTTTAATGTTGGACATTCCAAACTGCAATCAGTGAGCAAAAGAGCCCATTTGCCACCAGATCATCTTGTGGAAGTCAGAGAAGTAAGTATGCAGTAAAACCAAGTTAAAATTCACACAATGGTATCTTGCTTGCTTGATTTTTATCACAGAACTGTTGTAAATATTATTAAGTTGTCAGAGAAGTCATGATGTATTTTTTTGTTTTTCTATGCAAAAATATGTCATGACTTTTCCTATGACACAATATTTGTATCTTCTGGTGCCCTCATTGTTTCCCGTCTAGTATAATGAAATAATTTTTAAGTCATAAAGATTACCCAATTTTATATATATAGCATTCAAAGTTTCCTCATTCTGTCAACTGTGTGTTAGGTACACTTTTTTCAAAATCCTATCTTTCAGCTCTTAAGTAAGAGTACAAACTCCTTTGATGTAGTATTTGTGATGAAAGGGTTCTTGAGCCTAGTGGGAAGGCTGTATAACCAAAGAAGTGATTCTCTTTCTTTTATTAAAAAAATTACCACAGGGTATGCGTGCTCGCTGGAGAGAGGCACAGAAAGAGAGGCAAAGTGAGAAAGCACCCACCTTGGGGAATGGTCAAACTCTAATCCCTTCTCCTCCGTCTCTTTTTTACTTTAGGAGATTTGGGGCATGCACATACACATGCCTGGCATGTTTTTCAAGCCACTGAGTTTGAGACTTGAGCTGTGCAGTTGGCTATGTGGAATCCAGTGTATGTAATAAGCAGGCCATGAGCTGGCCCAGAATCTCTTTTTTTAAAAACCAATATATATGGAAAGTTTCACACATTCACAAAGAACAGTTAAATCCTGATGTTGATTTTTGCCATTTCTTTTTCTCTTTAAAACTGAGTACCAAGTAATTCTATTCTAATTAATAAAGGATGCAGTTCAGTAGTTTCTCAGTATTCTAGTCATTGTTTACTGACTTAAATTTGGAAATGTTTACAGATACTTCTACAGTAGGTTGGTGCAAATAAGGGTTCAAGGCAAGAGGCTGGGGAGAGTGTACCCTCTACACATTATTTTGGGTTGTGTTTACAGATGAAGAAATTAAGGTTTAGAGAGGTGAAGTAACATGCTTCAGGTATGCAGAGATAGCTTTTGGTTCAATTTCTAGTTCTGTTAAAAAGTTTATAGTTCCAAAGACTTTTTCATAAACCAATATATTTTTAATATTCACGATGATGATATTTAGTTTGATACTTAGGTAAATATCAGTGTCTGTGTTTTAAGGAAACGAGGTTGCTTCTGTCTTAATCTAGAGTGGAGAAAAAGGAAGCATTGAAAGTGGTTGGGTGGGGCAGCAGGTGACGTGGTAGTCCAGTGCCTTAGTACTGACCTCCCACATGGCTGACCGTGGTTTGAGTCCTGGCCCTGGCAGGTTGCTTTTTCACTTTCCCTTTCTCTTTCCCCCTCTGGTCAAATTGATAGTAATAATAATAATAATAATGAATAAAGTTAAATAAAATAATTCTTAAAAATAATTTATAAATGGTATTACTTGGTTTTTTATTTTTTTAAAAAATATTATTTATTTATTAATTTATTTATCTCCATTGTTCTTATTATTTTTTAATTTGACCAGACAGACAGACAGAAAGGGAAAATGAGAAAGCAAGCCACCAGATCCAGGACTCAAACTGTCATCGACAATGTGGGAATCCAGTTCCTATAACCACCATGCCACCTGCTGGCCTGGAAATGGTATTATGTGGTTCTTTTAAAAAAAAAAAAAGTGGTTAATGGTACCAGCAGATGGCATAATGGTTACATCGCTGGATTTCTATGTGGTTTACTGCAGTTCAAGTTCTAGATGCAGAAGCCTAAAACCATGCCAGATGTGTGTTTGTGTGTACCCAAAATCCTGAGGAGAGAATGGAGGAGAAGGGATTGGGGTGTGGCCATTCCCCTTGGGGGGTTTGATTTCTCGCTTTTTATCTCTGTCTCTGGTGAGTGCATGAGCTCTATAGAAAAAATTGCAAAAAAAAAAAAAAATGTTAAGATAGTGCATATAGGGACCAGCAGTTGGCATAATGGCTGTGTCACTGGGCTCCCATGTAATCGACTGCGGTTTGAGTACTGGACCTGATTGTCAAAAACACACTGGGCATGTGTGCATGTGTGCCCAAAATCCCGAGAGGAGAATGGAGGAGAAGGGATTGCAGCATGGCCATCCCCCCTGGGGGGTGCTGTCTCGCTTTCTGTCCCTCTGTCTTTCTGGCGAGTGCACACGCCCTATAGCAAAAACCTCTCTCACTCAAAAAAAAAAAAAAAAAAAGGTAGAGATGGAATAAATAGTTGCGTTTAGAAGCAACATATCATAGTATGTTCCTTCACCATTAAAAATTGGGCAGCCAAGGGATTGGACCCATGGCCTAGTGATTAAGGGAGCCACATCCCACATGGCCAGCCTTGATTTAAATCCTGGCCCCAGTGAGTTCAAAAACACACTGAGCACATGTGCATATATGTTTGCGTGCATGCCCCAAGTCTCAACAGGATGGAGAAATGGAGGAGAAGAAATTGTGGTGTGACCATGCCTTGTAGGAGGGTGCTTTCTTCCTCCTCTCTTTCTGGTGAATACATGTGCCCTCTGGCAATCAAAAAGAAATTGGGCAGTCACAGTGTTTTTGGAATTCTTCAATCATGGCTATGTGAAATTGGAGCAGAACTTCTGGATGCTGGTAATATTCTGTTTCTTGGTTTGATTGTTGGTTACATGGTGTGCTTGGCTTATGAAGTTCATTAAGCACATGCACTTTGTGATCTGTGTACTTCTCTATATACTATACTTTAGAAAAAAGCTTTAGAAAAGAATATAGTTGTCATGGATTGCAGTACATTTTCAGGCTTTTTTTTTTTTTTTTTTTTTTTGCTATAGGGCATATGTGCTCACTATAAAACAAAGTGTTAGGAGGGAAATGGAGAAATCACTCCCCAGGGGGCATGGCCATGCTGTAATTCCTTCTCCTTTCTGCTGCTGTTGGGACTTTGGGCACATTACAACATGTGCCCAGCAGTCTTTCAAGCACTGACCCTGGGATTCAAATCACACAATTGGCCACGTGGGATCCAGCTGCCTTAGCCTCTCAGCCGTTTGGCTGGCCCTTTCCGGTGCTTTTTTGTGTTTGAGATTTAACTTTGGTGGAAGCCTTCGGCTTGGTCGTGCTTGGGTCTTTGTGACCTGATGTCCTGAGACTGCATTGTCGTGAAGGCTTTAATTAACCTACTTTTACCTTTCTTGCACTAAAGATTGTTTTGTTATTCTCACTGGCCTAATTGCTTATAATATTTACTCTGTAGTGTTTTGTCTTTAAACACACTTTTAATATCATTACGATAGCATGTTAATATTTAACATGTCACATGGTCACTGTGTGTAGAGAAAGCGTATCCCCAAAGTTTTACAGCTACCTCTTTGGGAAAGACAAATGTTAATTGACTAATTAGTTACATGGCAGCCGCGCCTGGAATTGTGACTCCAGTGATTATTCTAAGGTCTGTGTGCTAACCATTGTTTGGTAATCCCTGTGCCACTGACGCTCCTAAAACTGAAAAAAATAGAAAGTCTTAGGTGAGTGTCTGTGTCTTCACTAGGTTTTTATTTTAATTTGACCGGAGAGGGACAGAGAGAGAGAGCAGGAAAGTGAGAAAGCAAGCCACCAGGGACTTGAACCGTGGTTGGCCATGTGGGAGTACTCAGCACCCTTAACCAACATGCCACCTGTTGGCCCCAGTAAATTTATTGATATTTTATCTTATTAGAAATTAAAATTGGGGCCACCAGGTGGTATGGTGGTTAGGGTGACTGGATTCCACATGACTGACTGCATGGTCCAAGTCCTGGACCCAGTGCCTTGAAAAACACACTGGGCATGTGTGTGTCTGTATTTTGGGTATGTGCTCAAACTCCTAAGAGGAAACTGGAGAACAGAGGATTGTGGCATAGCTATCTCTCCGAGGGGTGATTCCTTGCTCTCTCTCTCTTTCTGCCTTTCTCTCCATCGAGCGCATATACCCTATAACAAAACTTAAAAAAAAAAATTGAAACTGAGAAGGTAAGAAAACTTGCTTATTTTACTTAAAAAATTAATCTGTTACTTGTTAATAAAAATAGCATGTCTTTATGTCAAGTAATGATCTTTTCCAAAGCAAGGAAAATAATTATAAAAAAGATAGAATTGTTTTACATTTTTACAAGTTCTTCAATGTCTGGCTTAATAGGATACAGTGGAACTGTCCTTTGCTTCTGTGCTCAATCTATTGCAGTAATCTAAAGTATATGACAGAATTTTGGTCTTACACAGATATGTGAATAGAAAAAAGTGGAACATTTTAATAATAGCCTTTTAAGATAGTTGTGGCTATATTTGATAACTGCATCAAAACTTGCAACTTGTTTCTTAAATGTTAGGTGCTTGTGAGGAATCTGACACCTATCAGTGAATTTCTTC
>NW_006159920.1:568037-572858 GCF_000334495.1 Tupaia belangeri chinensis
AGGAGGGAAATGGAGAAATCACTCCCCAGGGGGCATGGCCATGCTGTAATTCCTTCTCCTTTCTGCTGCTGTTGGGACTTTGGGCACATTACAACATGTGCCCAGCAGTCTTTCAAACACTGACCCTGGGATTCAGATCACACAATTGGCCACGTGGGATCCAGCTGCCTTAGCCTCTCAGCCGTTTGGCTGGCCCTTTCCGGTGCTTTTTTGTGTTTGAGATTTAACTTTGGTGGAAGCCTTCGGCTTGGTCGTGCTTGGGTCTTTGTGACCTGATGTCCTGAGACTGCATTGTCGTGAAGGCTTTAATTAACCTACTTTTACCTTTCTTGCACTAAAGATTGTTTTGTTATTCTCACTGGCCTAATTGCTTATAATATTTACTCTGTAGTGTTTTGTCTTTAAACACACTTTTAATATCATTACGATAGCATGTTAATATTTAACATGTCACATGGTCACTGTGTGTAGAGAAAGCGTATCCCCAAAGTTTTACAGCTACCTCTTTGGGAAAGACAAATGTTAATTGACTAATTAGTTACATGGCAGCCGCGCCTGGAATTGTGACTCCAGTGATTATTCTAAGGTCTGTGTGCTAACCATTGTTTGGTAATCCCTGTGCCACTGACGCTCCTAAAACTGAAAAAAATAGAAAGTCTTAGGTGAGTGTCTGTGTCTTCACTAGGTTTTTATTTTAATTTGACCGGAGAGGGACAGAGAGAGAGAGCAGGAAAGTGAGAAAGCAAGCCACCAGGGACTTGAACCGTGGTTGGCCATGTGGGAGTACTCAGCACCCTTAACCAACATGCCACCTGTTGGCCCCAGTAAATTTATTGATATTTTATCTTATTAGAAATTAAAATTGGGGCCAGCAGGTGGTATGGTGGTTAGGGTGACTGGATTCCACATGACTGACTGCATGGTCCAAGTCCTTGACCCAGTACCTTGAAAAACACACTGGGCATGTGTGTGCCTGTATTTTGGGTATGTGCTCAAACTCCTAAGAGGAAACTGGAGAACAGAGGATTGTGGCATAGCTATCTCTCCGAGGGGTGATTCCTTGCTCTCTCTCTCTTTCTGCCTTTCTCTCCATCGAGCGCATATACCCTATAACAAAACTTAAAAAAAAAAATTGAAACTGAGAAGGTAAGAAAACTTGCTTATTTTACTTAAAAATAAAAAATTAATCTGTTACTTGTTAATAAAAATAACATGTTTTTATGTCAAGTAATGATCTTTTCCAAAGCAAGGAAAATAATTATAAAAAAGATAGAATTGTTTTACATTTTTACAACTTCTTCAATGTCTGGCTTAATAGGATACAGTGGAACTGTCCTTTGCTTCTGTGCTCAATCTATTGCAATAATCTGAAGTATATGACAGAATTTTGGTCTTACACAGATATGTGAATAGAAAAAAGTGGAACATTTTAATAATAGCCTTTTAAGATAGTTGTGGCTATATTTGATAACTGCATCAAAACTTGCAACTTGTTTCTTAAATGTTAGGTGCTTGTGAGGAATCTGACACCTATCAGTGAATTTCTTCGTATTTTGTTTCATGAAAATCCATTGGTCTGTTTTGTAATTTGAGTCGATCTTTAACCTATGCATGACTTTGTAACACTATAAATTAGTCATTTGGGAGATATTAGTTCCCAGAGTTCTGCAGATGTTGGAAATGCTGATTCATTTTATTGTTATACAATGTGGAATTCACATTTTATTGATATCCTTACCAGTCTCATCAGAAAGGCTTTCAGTATTGGGAAGCTTTCAGATCTACAGTGGCAGATACAGGTTTCCAAAATTCTAATTTTTATTTTATTTTATTTTATTTTGTTTTTTAAAGAATTATTTTATTTAGCTTTATTTATTTATCTTTTCTGTATTTTAGTTTGACTAGAGAGGGGCAGAGTGAGAAAGAGAGAGAGAGATAGGGAAAGTGAGAAAGCAAGCTGCCAGGTTTGGGATTCGAACTGTGATAGGCCATGTGGGAGTCCAGCACCCTTAACCACCACACAACCTGCCAGTCCCCCCTTTTTTAAAAAGAATTATTTTATTTAACTTTATTTATCTTTTCTGTAATTTTTATTTTAAAGCTCAAATTTTATGGGTGGTTGTGAATCCTAGTGGTTAAGGAAGCTGCATCCCCCATGGCTGACTACAGTTCAAATCTCAGCACTTGCAGCTTGAAACTCACATCGTGTATGCGTACACATGTGCCCCAAATCCCGACAGGCTGGAGATGCGCAGAGGAGAGAGAGTAGTATGGCTGCCCCGATGTGCAGTGCCTTCTGGCTCTCTCTCTCCTCTCTGGTGAGCGCATGGGCTCCCTGGCAGTTATAATAAATCAATCAATCGCTAGATGATCAGGGCACAGATTTTATAACTGGCAACTAAGACCGTCAGTTTTCTCTTTGTTTTTGTTTTTGAAATGACAGGCTCATTTTATTTGATTTTGAGAAAATGTCTAACACATACCCCTAAGCTTGAAAGTCATAGTTCCTGTCAGTAATTCTTTCACATCAAAACGGTAATCTGTGGGGAAAAAATAGCTTCTAACTCGGTCCTACAAGAACTTTTCCTTGGTGACCTCCATCCTTTGGTGAGCAGCACAAGCATTTTAAGTGCATTCCCTTTTTCATACAGAGAGGTAAAGTAAGCTCAGTGGCTTTTATAGCTTTTTGTTTTTTAAGAGAGATTTTTTGCTATAGAGCGTGTATGCTCACCATAGAGACAGAAAGCTAGAAATCCCCCTCCCCCACCCCCAGAGGGGATGGCCACACCACAGTCCCTTCTCCTTCATTCTCCTCTCAAGATCTCGGGCGTGCATGTACACTTGCCCTGCGTTAGTTTAAGCCGCTGGGTCAGGGACTCGAACCACGGTCGACTACATGGGAACTCAGTGATATAACAATTACACTATCTGCTGGTCCCGGTTTTTACAGCTTTTAAAGGATACTCGAAGTAAAACTGGCTTTTTTTTTTTTTTCTCTGTGGGCATCTGTCAGTGGAGAATATAGTGACAACAAGTAGGTTGTACCACTCCTCTGATGCTCACTAACCATAACAGCTTTACCCACTATTGCTTTTGTTTTGAGAGGTTTTCTTTCTTTCTTTTTTTTTTTAAGAGAGATTTTTGCCGTAGAACTCTAGAATTTGCAGGAGATACAGAGAGAGACAGAGACAGAAAGTGAGAAATCACCGTTCCTGAGGGATGACCCTGCTGCAGTCCCCTCTCCTGTATTCTCCTCTCAGGACTTTGGGCACACACGCACACAGAACCCCCATGAGTTTTAAGTGGGTGACTCTGGGACTCAAACTGCGGTCAGCTATGTGGGAGGCTAGCAACATAACTATTATGCCATTTGCTGGTTCCTTTTTGAGAGATTTTTGCTGTAGGGCATGTGTGCTTGCCCATAGAGACAAAGAGCCAGAAAGCGAGAAATCACCCCCCTTCTCCTCTATTCTCCTTTTGGGATTTTGGGCATACATATGTGTGCACAAGAGTATTTCAAGCTGCTGGGTCTGAGACTTAAACTGCAGTCGACCATGTGGGAGTCCAGCACTCTTACCATCATGGCACCTGCTGGCTCTACCCACTATTGCTTTTGAACCATCAATGCAAATATCACAGGGAAAAAGATAACTTTTTTTTAAGTATTATTTTATTTAATTTTATTTAGTTATTGTAATTTGGTCAGAGAGGGACAGAGTGAGAGAGAGAGGGAGAGAGAAAGAGAAAGTGAGAAAGCAAGCCCCCAGGTTTGGGACTCAAACAGCTATTAGCCATGTGGATGTCCAACCCCCCCCAACCACTATGCCACCTACTGGCCCCCAAAAGACAGATAACAACTTCTTTTTTTTTTTTTTAAGGTATTTAGAGAAATGAAGCTTTTTATTTTTAAAAGAATTATTTTATTTTTTTCCTTCCTTTCTCTCTCTCTCTCTCTCTTTCTTTTTCTCTTTTAACTTGCCCAGAGAGGAACAGAGAGATAGAAAGAAAGCGAGAAAGCAAGCTGCCAGGCCCGGGACTCGAACCACAGTCAGCTATATGGGAGTCCAGCGTCCTTAACCACCATACCATCTACCGGCCCAACAGATAACTTCTTAGAATTATTATTTTTTTTATTTCTTTTTTTAAAAAAGATTTATTTATTTAATTTTATGTGTTATCATGTATTTTTAAAAATTTTACCACAGAGTGAGAGGGAAAGTGAGAAAGCAAGCTGCCAGGTCCAGGACTCGAACCGCAGTTGGCCATGTGGAGGTCTAGCACCTTAATCACCACGCCACCTGCTGGCCCCAATTTCTTAGAATTATTATGAAAATAGCTTTTATTTCACAGTCTTCTGGAAGGAGTACCACAGGATTCCAAAGGGCACACTTTGACAATTATTGTTCTAGAATAATCCAGTTCTGGGAGGTCATAATATAAAGATTAGTTCAGAATGAACTTGAAAAGAATATTTTAACCCAAGTCCATGGGTAAGTCCAATGTTAGGTTAAGGAACAATTGGCAGAAGTAATGGACTCTTGGGAGTGTTGTCATATTGTGCTTGAGCATGAGTTTATTATAATGTTTATGGTTAGTACTGTCTGTCGATTCACTCCATTATTCAGTGCATGTTCTCTGCTAGTACTGTTCTTTGTCCTGGTAATAGCCAAAATGTCCAGTCCAGTAAATAAGAAAGATGATTAAAATCATTGTCCTAATTTTTTTTTTAACCTCTTTTTTTTTTGAGAGGTTTTTGCTATAGGGCGCATGTGCTCGCCAGAGAGAGAGAGACAGAAAGTAAGAAATCACCCCCCAGGGGGA
>NW_006159920.1:573112-589056 GCF_000334495.1 Tupaia belangeri chinensis
GCCCGGCATGAGTTTTAAGCCACCGGGTCTGGGATGCAAACCATGGTTGACTACGTGGGAGTCCAGCGACATAGCCATTACGCTGACTGCTGGTTCCCCGGCGTGGGTTTTAAGCCACCGGGTCCGAGACGCGAACCGCCGTCGACTACGTTGAGAGTCCAGCGACATAGCCATTACGCTAACTGCTGGTCCCCTAATTTGTTTTTTTAAGACAAATTAGTTGACACCTGAACGATGTACTACCTCACCGTATTTGCCATATCCAGCTACGGGACACAGGCTAGCTCTGTTACTAGCTTTTCTGAAACAAAGAAAAAAAAATTTTTTTTTCAAGGAATTGGCTGTAAAACCAATCAGGAACAGTCATTAGTGTCAGGAACAGTCATTAAAACAGCTTTACAAATCATTTTTCCATTTTATGGTAAACACTGGTTGTTAGAAAAGTCATGACTCATTCTTTTCTATTTTTTTCTATGCAAAAATGATCATGACTTTTCTGACAGTCCAATTTATGATCAGTTCGCTTGTTTGTTTTGGAGATAACCATTACCAAATTTTAGCATTTACACTATAGTTTTACACGTTATATATGATATGTGAAAGAGAGACCAAGTACCCTCCAAAAGGGCTTGGTCATTTTGTAGTCCTTTTCCTCCAGTTCTCTGTCCTGCCAAGATCTTGGGCTGCATGCACATGCCTAGCATGTGTTGAGCTGCCAGGGCTGGGACTTGAACCATGTGACATCCAGCTCCTGTGCATAGCACTTCACCACTCTGTGGGCCAGTCCTATAATTGTATTTTAAAGTTTATTTTTTCTAGCCAAGAATGTAACTTTCTTAGATCTCTTCACTTCTATCATCAATACTAGCAGATGACTTTTTTGGGGTCATTTATACAAACACACACATTTTTCTCTTTCTAGTGTTATGTTGTGATTCTGATTAGTTATGCTATGAACGTCTTAGGTATGTTTTTTTCTCTCTTTAGTAAACTTTTATTGGCTTATAATAAGTTACAGAGAAGTGCTCAAGTCATAAATGTACTCATTGATGTAATTTTCATGTGACTACCCCTTCTGGATTAACTAATTAAATGTTGGGGCCAGCAGGTGGTATGGAAGTTAAGGCAACTAGATCCCACATGATTGAATGGTTCAAGTCCCAGGCCTGAAGGGTTGAAAAATCATGCTCTGTGTGTGTGTGTGTGCATATATGCTCAAAATGCCCAGAGTAGAATGGAGGAGAAGGGATTGCGGCTTGTCCATTGCCCCTGGGGAGTGATTTCTTACTTTTCCTCTCTAATTTTCTGTTTCTCTCCAGCAAGTACACACACCCTGTGGCAGAAATAAAATTGAAAAAAAAAGAAAGAGAAAAATGAAATGTTATCAGCACCCTCATGCCTCTCTATGACTGCACCCTTCTTCACTGTCCTGACTTGTGTTGCCTGTTTAGGAAATTTGTGAAACTGGAATCATGTCATATGTACTCCTTTGGATATGGCTTCTTTCTGGTTCACATTATATGTTTGAGATTTTCTTACGATTATAGCCGTTCCTTTATTTCCGTTGCTGTGAATATTCACTGAATGAATATGCCATAATATTTTTAATCCATTCTAGTGTTGATGGGCATTTAAGTTAATAAACATGTGTACATATCTGTTGGTTACATACCTAAGAGTGTAATTGTTGGATTACAGATTACAGTTATGTAGCTCTAGTAGATACTGCCAAACTGTATTCTGAAGTGATCATACCTATAAGTTTGGATTATTGCAAGTCAGCCCCCCAAGATATACACAAAAACACCTAAATACACATACAAAGCACACACATATGTATGTTGTATAAATGTGTATGTAATGCCATCATACTCACATTTCTTGTTTAAAATTTTTTTTCTGGGAAAAGTGCATGTGTGATTCTGGACTGTGGCACACAGTTTCGGGAGCTGTTGAAGCAGTGTGACATACTTGATTTGCTTGTAGTGTCATTTTGCACCTCTCTTTTCACTGGTTCTCTGATGCACTGTATTAAAAATTAGGCCAGTGGGTGGTGTAGTGTTTAAGGCGCTGGACTTCCACATGGCCAACTGTGGTTTGAGTCCTGGACCTGGTGGCTTGAAAATCATGACAGGGACCAGGAGATGGAATAATGGTTACATCACTGGACTCCCATGTAGTTGACTGCAGTTCGAGTCCCAGACCTGGCAGCTTAAAACTCAGGCCGGGTGCACACGCCCTACAGCAAAAACCTTTCCAAAAGTGAAGTGTAATACATATATATATATATATATATACATACACACACACACACACACACACACAACATTTGTGGGCTAGGAGGTGACCTAGAGATTTAAGACAGCAGGATGCCACATGTCCAGTTGAGTAGTTTGAGTTCCAGACCTGGTGGCTTGAAAATTACACTGGGTATGAGTGCATGTGTGCTCGAAATTTTGAAAGGAGAAGGGATTGTGGTGTGGCCATCTGCCCTGGGAGATGATTTCTCAGTTTCTCTCTCTCGCTTGCTCGCTCGCGCTCCAGTGAGCACACATGCTGTATAACAAACCACACAAAAAAAATCATCTGGAACAGAACCTCTAAATGCTTTGAAAGTCAGTCTACTATAGTGTTTGTGTGCATTAAACTAATTTCCAAAGGATGGATACCCTTCTGCTCACAACTGAAAGTAGTTCGTTGGGTAGGAAAGTCATGACATGTTTTCCTATGTGAGTCTGTGCAAAAATGTATTGTGACTTTCCTGATAACCCAGTTATTAAGCAGTTTTCAGTTTTCATCTAAAAATTTGGGCTGCTTATGTTTTTCCAGTGACTCTGTTAGGAAAAATGAACAGAGCTCCTAATCAAAATACAGCGTATTAAACCTTTTACCTGAAGAACCTATAACCAGTACTTGCTCTAGAGTCAACCTAACAAAACTAAAAAGCTAGGTTAGAAAGGTGGAAGCAGGTAACCATCATGTTCTTAGTGTAGATTCAAATGGAACCTGATCAAAGGTGTGAGAACAAAGTGGTTGAGAGCCCAGAATGGACATTAATTTTGTAATACTTCACAAAAAAAATTTTTTTTCCTTATTCATGATAGAGCCAGATGCATGTGCATATGATGGGGGAGGAAGGAGAGAGTGAGCATCTTTTAAAGGGTGTGGTCACACTTCAATCCCTTTGTCCATTCTTACAGTCCTTGGGATCATGGGTACTTGCACATGAGCCCAGCCTGCTGCAGTTGCCACGTGGGATCCAGCTATCCTGCCGCACCACAGAACTGGCCTTGTATTTGATGCTGCTATTAAAGATGTTCTGAAATAGTCTTTCTGATACCTGAGTACATTTATGCTGTTAATAAAAACTGGCAATTCTTTTGAGCTTCATTGCTTCCAAAGAAAAGGTACAGGTGCCAAAGGCCACAATCTGTTGTTTAGTTGATGAACATCATTAAATGCTCATTAATTGAAAATAGCCAAGTCAGTCTCATGGCGTAGTGTTTAAAGGAGTAGGGTCACACGTGGTTGACTGTGCAGTTCAGGTCCTGGACCGGGTGATTTGGGAAACACGCATTGAGTGCATGGGCCTAAGACCTCAGTGGGATGGAGAAATGCAGGAGAAGATGATGTGGCATGACCATGCCCCACAAGGGTGCTTTCTCCTTCTCCTTCCTTCTCTGCCTCTCTGCAAAGTACATGTACCCTCTGGCAAATTTTAAAAAAGAAAGAAAGAAAATAGCCAAACAAAAATAGATTTCTAAGCTTATTATGCCCTCAAAAATGGCTCAGACACCGAGCATAGTGATTAAAATGGCAACTATATGTATACATGTTGTATAGAAATCATGAGTGGGACCCACAGAACTGTTGTTTTCCTTAGATGATGTCTCATGCCGAAGGACAACAGAGAGACTTAATTAGACGAATCGAATGCCTTCCTACTTCTGGTCATCTTAGTTCCTTGGACCAGGACCTCTTAATGCTCAAAGCTACTTCCATGGCAACTATGAACTGCTTAAATGACTGCTTTCATATTCTCCAGTTACAGCATGCATCACATCAGAAGGGCTCATTGCCTTCAGGTAAGTTATAAAGACAGGACTTCACATCAAGGGCTGAAACATGGAAAAGACTGTAGTTGTTGTAGTTGTAACTCTGGAAAGTCTTAATTAAAAAAAAATTTTTTTTTAACCCAGAAAATCAAGCTTTTTGGCTTTTAATTTCCACACTGATATGCAAATTCTTACTAATTAGGTCCTTTTTGAATTTAAAATTATTATAGGCCTAATGTTTAATGTTATTGAGTATTATTTTAGAGCGATAGTCCCTGACCTTCCAGCACCGGCAACCAGTTTTGTGGAAGATAATTCCTCTTCAGATGGAAGGGGTCAGGGTGTTGGTCCCAGGATGACCCAAGAGCACCACATGCACTGTGCACCGCATTTCCAGCACTGCCACATTGCAGTATACAATGAAGCAATCATATAATAACAGGGTTGTGCACCCATGAGAATCCAATACCAAAGCTGATCTGAGAGGAGGGGCCACCCAGGTGGCAATGTGACCAATGGGGAGTGGCTGCAAACACAGATGAAATCTTGCTTTCTCACCTGCTGCCATGCCCCGAGCTGTGTAAATCTCAAGGACTGGTAGAAGGGAATAACAGGCCATTGACCCCTATAGCTCAGGCGTTGGGACTCCTTTTCCAGAGACCTCAAACTCAGTAAGTCACAAACTGTACCCCAAACCTACCTCTTCCATATTTCTGTTAAAATTGGTGACGTCATTATCTGTCTATCCAAATGACCAAAGAAATGTCGGGATCATTTCTTGAGTTTTAGTTATGTTCAGTATTCATCGTTATTATTTATATGTAGTCAGTTGTCTTTCTGTTTCAAAAATAGTATGTTTAGTATTTGAGAACACCTTTTTATTGAAATTAATTGTACTGGGGGAAAGAATGTTATTGCATGGGATTTTAAAAATTAGTCTTTCTATAAACAAGGTGAATAACTAATCACATTGTATTGATGGTAGTAACTTAATATTTCATAACTCATTGTTCTCTTATCTAACTAAAAGAAAGATAGTTTAGAAAGACATTGAGTCTCTGCTCAGGAAAAAATTCACCATGGTCAGGTGGATATAGTGTGGGTCCCATCTTCATGTACAATGTATCTACATTTAACATTTCTTTCTTTTTTTTTTTTCTTTTAATTTAATTTTTCTAGAGGCACATGTGATCACCAAGGGGTGGGAGTGAGATAGCACAAAAGCATCTCCAGTGGGGTAAGGCCATGCCTCAATCCTTTCTTCTCCATTTCTCTTAACATCTGGGATTTTAGGCACATATTCACATGCCCTTGTCATGTTTTTTTCAGCCCTTCTGGGTCCAGCACTTAGACTGCATTTGGCCACATAGGGTCCAACCACTGTAACCACCATGCCACCTGCTGGCCCCTCGATCAACATTTCAAGCCAGCAGTTATTAACTGTTTTTAATGGCAATTGTAGGTGAAGATCAGGACACTGTTTTGTTTTATTTTATTTAATTAATTAATTTATTTATTTATTTTTAGTTTTTCTGTAGGGCATATGTGTTCACCAGGGAGAGAGAGAGAAAGTGAAAATCAGCCCCCAGGGAAATAGCCACACCTCAGTTCCTTCTCCATTCTCCTCTTGGGATTTTGGGAATACACACAAATGTGCTCAGTGTTTTTTGAGCTGCCGGGTCTAGGACTTAAACTATGTAGTTGGTCATGCGGGATCTAGCTGCCTTCACCACCACTCCACTGGTTGGCCTGGCCAGGGCACAGTTAATGAAATCAGTAAGTTGTGTATGTTCCCCTTAAAGAACTCATAGTTCACTTGAGGAAGAAACATGCAAATAGTAAGGATAAATGATATATAAAGTGCTGTTATAATAGGGAGAAAGGGCCATGGGAGAATCAGTGAATGAATGTTTCTTGTAGAAAAAGGTATGGGCACACCACATAGAAGCTACAAAGATCAATTTAGCAGTGCGAATGTCATAAAGAGGCTATTCCAGAAAGGTGGAAGAGCCTAAATTGTGAGCTGTGAACATTGAAGGGGGTCTTTTAGGAACTGTAAGTAGCTCGGTATATATTTTCTTGTGTTATTAAGCAGTATTTTCTAATAAGCATTATTTTATTTATTTTATTTTTTTAGAGAAGATTTTGCTATAGGGTGCATGTGCTTGCAAGGGGAGACAGAGAGACAGAAAGTGAAAAATCACCCCCTGGGGAGATAGCCATGCCTCAGTCCCTTCTTCTCCAGTCTCCTCTCTGGATTTTGGGTGTGCATGCACACACACCCAGCGTGAGTTTTAAGCTGCCAGGTCTGAGACTCGAACTGTGGTCAACTGTGTGGGAGTCAGCAACATAATCATTACACCATCTGTTGGTCCCAATAAACATAATTATTTTAAAAGAATTATTTTATTTAACTTTATTTATTTATTTTTAATTTGACCAAAGAGGGACAGAATGAGATAGAGAAAGAGGAAAAGTGAGAAAGCAAGTTGCCAGGTCCAGAACTCGAACCATAGCCAGCCATGTGCAAGTCCAGTGCCCTTAATCCTAACGCCACCTGCCAACCCCAATAAACATAATTTTAATTGACTACATTATATTCCTTTGAGAGGACAGATGTATTATGATTTACCTAACTTTGTGTTAAGCATTGGATGAGGTATCCTGAACTGTGAAATTTGGGTTAATTCTAGTGTTGGTAGTAATAATTTTCAGTAAAATGAACAGAGAGGGCCTGCATGTGGTATGGTGTTTAAGGCAGCTCGATCCTACATGGCTGACTGTGGTTTGAGTCCCAGACCCAGTGGCTTGAAAAACACATCAGGTGTTGGGTGTGTGTGCATGCCCAAAATCCCAAGAAGACTATGGAGAAAAAGGGATTTCAGTATGGCTATTCCCCCAGGGGGGTGATTTCTCATTTTCCTCATCTCTCTTTTCTTTCTTTTTCTCTCTCTGGCAAGTGCACATGCCCTATAGTAAAAATTTAAAAAGAAACAAAGTTTGTTTCTGGTTTTGCTATTTAATTTTTAATTGTTTATTTAACTGTTTTTTAGATTTTTGCCATAGAGCGCATACACTCACCAGAGAGGGAAGGTGAGAAATCACCCCTATGGGGGTAGGGGGACAGTCATGGCTACAGTCCCTTCTCCATTCTCTTCTCAGGATTCTGGGCATGAATGTACTTGCGTCCGGCGTGATTTTCAAGCCCCTGAGTCTTGGGCTAGAACAGCATTTGACCATGTGGGAGTCCAGCACCTTAACTCGATACCACCTGCTGGTCGCTGTGATATTTAATTTTTTTTTTTTTTTTTTGGAGAGGTTTTCACTATAGGATGCGTGCGGTCGCCAGACAGACCGAGAGAGACATAGAGACAGAAAGCGAGAAATCACCTCCCAGGGGGGATGGTCATGCCTCAGTCCCTTCTCCTCCATTCTCCTCTTGGGATCTTGGGCACACACGCACACGCGCCCGGCGTGAGTTTTAAGCCACCGGGTCCAGGATGCGAACTGCGGTCAACTATGTGGGAGTCCAGCGTCATAGCCATTACGCTAACTGCTGGTTCCCAGCTGTGCTATTTAATTTTTAAAAAATAATTATTTGTTTTTATTTATTTACTTTAACTTTACCAGAGAGAAATACTGAGAGAGGGAAAGCAAGCCTCCAGGTCTAGGACTCGAACCATGGTCAGCCATATGGGAGTCCAGCGCCTTAACCACCACTCCACCTGTGGGCCCCAGTATTTAATTTTTAAAAAAGGATATCAAATAACAATGCTAGATACTAGATACTCAGTAAATATTTGAGAACCAGCAGTTAGCGTAATGGCTATGTTGCTGGACTCCCACGTAGTCGACCGTGGTTTGCATCCCGGACCCGGTGACTTAAAACTCACGCCGGGCACGTGTGCGTGCGTGCCTAAGATCCCGAGAGGAGAATGGAGGAGAAGGGATTGCAGCGTGACCATCCCCCCTGGGGGGTGATTTCTCGCTTTCTGTCTATCTGTCTCTGTCTGGCGAGCGCACGCATCCTATAGCGAGAACCTCTCAAAAAAAATACTATGTAATTTTAAAAATTATTAGAAATTTTATGTGGTTTGAATTTATACAGCTTTATTTTGAATTGTTTTCTTCATAACTAAGGAAACATGCATAATATAAATTTTCATTTTTTAATTATAAAAGTGAAATAAGTTCCGGCCCCAGTGCCAAGTGAGACCTGTATTAGGCAAGACGTTCTGGTAGTCTAGTAGGTACTACGTAATTTATTCCCTTATTGGAGTTTGAGATTTTGTTATAAAGACTGAGTAAATTCTTCCTCTTTCAGACTTTTGCTATGTGAGTATTCCTTATTATAGCACTATAACCAAGCTTCTGTGAAACCTAGATCAGCATCTGAAATCAAACGGAACATTTTCCATTATTGATTAGGCATAGAATCCACTTTGTTAAACTAGTTGAGGGTAACAAGAGACATTTGAGTCATTAACTGAGATGACAGGCCTCTAAATGTGGCCACTGCCTTTCACTAGGTCAGTTATTATTTATTTAGTAGAAAAGTCTTTCAGTTTAAAAGTTATATGGTGCTTTCTATGATCGCAAGGAAGAACATGAATTTGCAATTTTGAGGGTTATTTTGATGGGTTAAAAAATTACTGCTAAAATAAGGTGCAGCCTCCAAGTAAAGCGAACATTACTGTTACAGTCCTTGACTTCTCCAGACATCATGATCCCTAAAGTCTTGATCAGGAGGAGACAGGGTTCCTACAGAAAGAATAACTGTTAGGTTGGGAATACACTTTGTGATTCATACACTTGCTCAAGAAGTGAGTTCTGTCCTGTGGCGGGTTGCTTTAAGTAGTATCTGATTTCAGGTTGCAGGTTGCTCTATTGTGAAATACCCAATCATGGTCCTTATGCTAATAAGATCCAAGTGGCTGTCTTTCCGGGTCTCTCAACAGGTTGAATTGCTTTCAGTCTTGCAGGCTCACAACAAAATTGTTTAATAAAATCCACATCTGCTGAACTTTCCAGATTATGAGCAAGTTTCAGCGAAAGTTTTCTCTTACCTCATCAGGAACGACAATCGAGTGGTTAGAACCAAAGATACCTTTATCAAACCACTATAAAAATGGAGCTGACCAGCCCTTTGCAACTGAGCAGAGTAAGCCAGTGGCAGTCCCAGAAGAGCAGTCTGTTGCAGAGTCTGGACTACTAGCAAGGGTAAGGTAATGTGAAAATCTGATTCTGATGTAAAAAACCAGGAATCACTGAGAAGGGCCAGTTCTCTCTTCATCATTAGGGCATGCATGCCAACTTAACACTAGAGCAGTGCTCTTGAGATTCTAAACTGCATTTACTTTGTAAGAAGTCTCTTCTATGAAACTTGTATGTTTTGTGTTTTCCAGGTTAAATCATATGCCTTCTCTAGTTTTGGTTTACTTTTGCTTGATAAAAATATATTTTAAAAAATAAAAAATTGCATCATTTTTGTGTGTAAAATAACTTTTCTAATAAAATAGTACAGTTTTTTTACATTAAGAAATGTAATTTTTTACATTAAGAAACAGTTTATCTTAACATTGCTTACTAGATGTTTATGGTTAGTCTTTAAGTTTAAAAGTCTTTAAAGTTTCTTAATAAACAGTTCACTAAACTAGTATTATTCTACTTAAAATAGCACATGATCTCAGGGGTTAATATTTTTGTAAAGTATTATTCATTTCATGTTTCTTAGCCATTAAGACTTTCATTCTATGCATAAATCTATACTGATAATCATATCGATGTTTTGCCTTTTGTGTGTTCATGTCCATTACTTTTAATGGTCTTCATAGTTACATAATTTTAAGTCGCTTTTATTCAGTAGTCTCATAAGCATTTTTAAAAATGTTTCTCTGGCTAGATAATTAAAGTTTTAAAAAATAATTACATTAGTCGGGGCACCAGCAGTTGGCGTAATGGCTATGTTGCTGGACTCCCCTGTGGTCAACCACGGTTCTAGTCCCAGACCAGATGGCTTAAGCTCATACTGGGCACGTGTGCGTGCATGCCTAAGATCCCAAGAGGAGAAGGGATTGCGGTATGGGGAGTGATTTCTTGCTTTTGTCTTTCTGTCTCTGTCTTTCTGCTATAGGGCACACACCCTATAGCAAAAATCTCTTCAAAAAAAAGTTATAATATTTAACTTTATTTATTTATTTATTTTAGTTTGAGAGAGGGACACAGTGAGAGAGAGAGGGAAAGTGAGAAAGCAAGCCGCTAGGTCTGGGACTCAAAATGCCAGGTGGAAGTTCAGCGCCTTTAACTGCTATGCCACCTGCCAGCTCCTTATAATTAAAGTTTTAAAGGTTGAAGTAAACTATTGAGTTAATATCTTTAAGGTTGAATATCTAGGTTGTTTGTTATGTTTTGTTATTTTAAATAGCACAATATTATCTTGTGTTTCTTTTTTTCCCCCCTCCCCTTGTTTTGGATTCTTTTTTTTTTTTTTTTAAATTATTTTTTTAAAGAGGTTTTTGCTATAGGGCATGTGCGCTTGCCAGACAGACAGAGACAGAGAGATAGAAAGTGAGAAATCACCCCCCAGGGGGGATGGCCACACCGCAATCCCTTCTCCTCCATTCTCCTCTCAGGATCCTGGGCACGCACGCACACGTGCCCAGCGTGAGTTTAAGCCACCGGGTCCGGGACTCGAACCACGGTCAACTACGTGGGAGTCCAGCGACATAGCCATTACGCTAACTGCTGGTCCCCTGGATTATTTCTTTAGGTTATATTCCCAAGAAAAATTAGAGTTGAGAGTATACTCTCCATTTATGGTTATTTATGCACTAGTAAATTACTTTTTAAAAGAAGTGTATGAGGGACCAGCAGTTGGTGTAATGGCTATGTTGCTGGACTCCCATGTAGTCGACTGTGGTTCGAGTCCCGGACCCGGTAGCTTAAGCTCATGCTAGGTGCGTGTGCATGTGTGCCCAAAATCCCGAGAGGAGAAGGGATTGTGGTGTGGCCATCCCCCGAGGGGTGATTTCTCACTTTCTGTCTCTGTCTGTCTCTTTCTGACGAGCACACGTGCCCTATAGCAAAAACCTCTCAAAAAAAAAAAAAAGAGAAGTGTATGAAATGCTATTTTATTTATAGTTTTCTGACTAACTCATTTGTCAAGTCAAGTAGTTAACAAGCTATCTAATATGTGACAAATCCAATGTTAGGGACTGGAGTGTTAGGAACTCAGGGAGTAACAGAAAAGAAGACAGTTCTTTCATTGAAGAGACTTACCTGCTTAGAATCGCAACACATGTACACTGAAACATGTGAGATCATAGGAAACAATGGAGATCTGATAAATACCATCATTAATTGTGTGTATGGCCTTAACATAAGGATATAAACTATTTAGACCATTGATTGGTCTATCAGAATGTCATCTGATAATAGAGTTCTTCCTTGGTATCAAGAAGGGAAGAGGGAAAAAGAGAGGTGAAAGGAAAAGAATGATCTGAAATCTTTTTTTTTTTTTTTTGGAGAGGTTTTTGCTATAGGGCGTGTGCACTCGCCAGACAAACAGAGAGAGACAGAGAGACAGAAAGTGAGAAATCACCCCCCAGGGAGGATGGCCACGCTGCAATCCCTTCTTCTCCATTCTCCTCCTGGGATCTTGGCCATGCACGCACACGTGCCCAGCATGAGTTTAAGCCAACAGGTCTGGGACTCAAACTATTGTGGACTACATGGGAGTCCAGAGACACAGGCATTACACAAACTGCTGGTCTCAGTATTTCTGATTTTTCAAAGGATTGTTTTGTTGATGAACTGTGCAGAGAACATTTTTGCATTATGACTGCATGAAAACCTGTGGGGTTTTCTTACCTGTTTCTAGAAATCTCTTCAATGCCAAGATTTCTTCCTAACAGCTGTGAACAATTTTTTATGGAGCAAACATTGTATTTAAGTGAACATGAAAATATTTTATACTAGTTAGACTTGGATGTGCAGTCACTTATTTATTTTTATAACTTTAGCTTAAAAAGGCAAATATTGGGGGCTGGCAGGTGGTGTGGTGGTTACGTGCACCAGTGTCCCACATGACCGATCGCGGTTTAAAACCTAGACCTGCTGACTTTCTTTCTTTCTTTCTCTTTCACTCACTCTGTCCCTCCCTGGTCAAATTAAAATAAAGAAATAAAGAAATAAAAGTTAAATAAAATAATTATTTTTAAATAAAGGCAAATATTTAATTCTCAGAACATCTTGAACCTAAATTATAAGTAGTAGTGATATCTCTAAGAAGGTGGTCAAAGCCTAAGGTTCAGGCTTCACTTTTTTGGAAAATCCTATTTAAAAAATTTTTTTATTATTAGCATGATTTTTTTTACTTGGTATAATCATCAGAGAGAGAGAGAGAGAGAGAAAGTAAGTGAGAAAGCAAGCTGCCAGGTCTGGGACTTGAACCGAGTCACCATGTGGGAGTCCAGGACCTTAAACACCATGCCACCCAGCTGGCTCTAGAAGATCCTATTTTTATAAAATAAACTTATTTTATATGTCATGCGTATGGCAGAACCATGATATGTTCAATATCAGTAATAATGGGCTCTTTGGAGGAAAGAGCCATGGCCACATGATGAAAGTTACGTTTTCAGAAAGATTTTGCTCATGCTCATTAATTTAGGCCACATATAAAGTCTTCAGATTAAATGCTTATACTTTTATTCGAATGGTATTAATGAGTAGTTCTAACACTAGACTTTTATTTTGCAAGGAACCTGAAGAGATAAGTGCGCATGATGAGATGGAGGATACTTGTGACGACAAGGAGGACGACCTGGGTGCGGTGGAAGAGCAGCGCAGTGTGATCCTGCATCTCCTGTCACAGCTCAAGCTAGGCATGGATTTAACGAGGGTAAGAGATCAACTGGCTGTGGAGGTTGAATGGCGGGGCTGTACCAGGACTGTTGATGTTGTCAGAGCTTTGTATTTTATAATGTAGTTTCTTAGTCTCTTGTTCAGCATTTCTTACTTTTTTTTTTTTTTTGGAGAGATTTTTCACTGTAGGGCGCGTGCGCTCGCCAGACAGACAGAGAGAGACATAGAGACAGAAAGCGAGAAATCACCCCCCAGGGGGGATGGTCACGCTGCAATCCCTTCTCCTCCGTTCTCCTCTCGGGATCTTGGGCACGCACACACACGCGCCCGGCGTGAGTTTTAAGTCACTGGGTCCGGGACACGAACCACGGTCGACTACGTGGGAGTCCAGCGACATAGCCATTACGCTAACTGCTGGTTCCCTAGCATTTCTTACTTTCTTAAAAAAAAAAAAAAAAAAAAAAAGGTAATGGTTTTCTTGTTTGTTTGTTAAGTTTTTGCTGTAGGGCACACGAGCTTGTTGGAGAGAAGGGGAAGGTGAGAAATCACCCCTCAGAGGGATGGCCATGCTGCAGTCCCTTCTCTTCCATCCTCTTCTCAGGATTTTGTGTGTGCACGGACACTTCTGGTGTGTTTTTCAAGCCATCAGGTCTAAGACTTGAACCACGTATTTGGCTTGTTGGATCCAGCCACCTTAACCACGATACCACCTGGCTGGCCCTGTAATGGCATTTTGTGAAGCAGGTAGTTGCATAGCAAATGAAGACTTAAAGTTTTCTTGTTTCTGTACAAAATGAAAGGGCTTCATTGGCAGTATACTGGAATAATCTCAAGCTGTTGGGTCCGGGCCTTGAACTGCATGATCAGCCATGTGGGATCCAGCCATCAGGCTGTAGGCTGGCTCTTACACTAGAGTCATCTAAAGGAAAGGATACAGTCTTACAAAAGTGTGAAAGGCATTGAGATGTCTATGTTACTTTTACTTCTCAGGTGTTGATAGTACATTTGGAATGCTATTTAAATAGGAGCTAGAAGACTTTCTCTATAAAGGGCCAGGTAGTAAATATTTTCAGCTGTGTGGGCATAGGTCCCTATGGTTGTTACTCAGCTCTGTCTTTGTAATATGAAAGGAGTCCTAGAGAGAGTACGTTGGATTGGGCCTAGCTGTGTTCCAACAAAACATTTATAAAAACAGGAGGCCACAAAAAAATAATAAAAAAGAAGCCCAGTACATGTGCACTGAAAGGATCAGGATTCTGGTGTCCAAGATACTGGTGGGCTAGAGGAGTGTGAAAAGGGAATTGTTGTTCATCTTTCTTTCTGTCTCTTTCACATGTGCATACACATATTCCTGAAAAAGTGAAACAGGGACCAGCAGTTGGCGTAATGGCTGTGTCACTGGACTCTCATGTAGTTTAACGCAGTTTGAGTCCCGGACTCAGTGGCTTAAACTCACACTGGGTGTGTGTGCATGTGTGCCCTAGATCCCAAGTGGAGAATGGAGGAGAAGGGATTGTGGTATGGTTGTCACCCCTAGGGGGTGATTCCTTACTCTCTGTCTCTCTAGCTCTCTCTCTTGTCTTTCTGGCAAGCACACACATCCTATAGCAAAGAAAACCTCTCCAAAAGAAAAAAGTGAAACAAAAAACAGTTGGCCAGGTTTGGCCTAAAGGCCATTGTCCACTTACCCTTGGTGTATAACCTTGTGACTTTAAAAGTGTGATCTGGGGACCAGCAGTTAGCATAATGGCTATGTCGCTGGACTCCCACGTAGTCGACCGCGGTTCAAGTCCTGGACCTGGCTGCTTAAACTCACACCAGGCTCACACCAGGCGCGTGTACTTGCGTGCCCAAGATCCCAAGAGGAGAATGGAGGAAAAGGGATTGTGGTGTGACCATCCCCCCTTGGGGGCGATTTCTCATTTTCTGTCTCTCTCTGTCTTTCTGGTGAGCACACGTGCCCTCTAGCGAAAACCTCTCAAAAAAAAAAAAAGAAAGAAAAAAAAAAAGCATGATCTGAAGACCAGTTGTGTCACTATCAACTGGGAGCTTGTTAGAAATGGAGAATCTTAGGCCCCAGTCCTTGACTTAGTGGACCAGAAACTTATCTTTGGCAAAATTCCCAGATGATTTATGTATACATTGAAGTTTGATAAGCAGTAATCTACAGTTTTTACTTCTTTATTTATTTATCTATTTATTTATTTTTGGAGAAGTTTTTGCTATGGGGCGCATGCGCTTGCCAGAAAGACAGAGAGAGACAGAAAATGAGAAATAACCCCCTGGGGGGTTGGCCACGCCACAATCCTTTCTCCTCCATTCTCTTCTCAGGATCTTGGGCATGCATGTACTTGCGCCCGACGTGAGTTTAAGCCACCGGGTTTGGGATTCGAACCATGGTCAACTATGTGGGAGTCCGGTAACATAGCCGTTATGCCAACTGGTGGTCTCTTATTTAATTTTTAAAAATAATTATTTTAATCATCATCATTATTATTATCATTATCTAATTTGACCAGAGAGAGGGAGAGCAAGCCGTCAGTTCCAGGACTCAAACTTTGGTTGGCTTTGTGGGAGTCCAGTGCCTTCACCACGCCATCAGCTGGCCCCGTATAGTTTGTAATTTTAGATCAGTCTTCTCTGGTCTTTTCCTTTCATTTCTCTGTTTTCCATTTATTGAATTAGTGTGCCTTAATTTAATAATTATTTATTTAATTTTATTTCTTCATATTATTTATTTTTTAAATTTGACCAGAGAGAGAGAAAGGGAAAGTGAGAAAGCAAGCTGCCAGGTCTAGCATTCAGACTGTGGTCAGCCATGTGGGGGTGCAGCACCATAATTACCATGCCACTTGCTGGCCCCATGCCTTAATTTGTTTTAACAATCTATGATGCTACCTTAAAAAGCAAATTGGGGGTCAGCCTTTTGTGTGATGATTAAGATGGCTGGATCCCACATGGCTGAACACATGGTCCCAGACCCACAGCTAGAGAAAGGCCCTGGGCGGGTGTGTGGGTGGGTGG
>NW_006159920.1:589171-595523 GCF_000334495.1 Tupaia belangeri chinensis
CCCTCTATCTCTCTCTTTCTCTCACTCGCTCTACAGGAAGCACATGTGCCCTATGGGAAATTTAAAAAAAAGGAAAAAATGTTTTTGTGGATTATTGACTTGAAAATATAGCTTGAATAGAAAACATCTTTAGCATTCGCTTTAAAGCATTTTAATGTCAAAAACACATTTTTCTCTTCTTTTATTTGCTGTGTTTTATAGGATATTTTGTTATTTTTATTATTATTTTGTAATTTGTTAGAGGGCACATGCACGGGCCAGAGAGAATGAGTCAGAGAGGGGAAGTAGGAACTGGTCCCCTCTTCCCGTGGTGAGGGAAGTCGCCGCATTGTATTCCTTTCTCCTCCATTCTTTTGGGATTTGAGGCACACATGCATATATACCCTGCTTGTTTTTTCTTATTTGGGGGGAGGGAGGTTTTTTGCTATAGGGTGTGTGCATTCACTAGAGTGAGGGACAGAAAGTGAGAGATCATCCCCTAGGGGGATGGCCATGCCACAATTCCTTCTCCACCATTCTCTCATCAGGGTTTTAGGCATACATGCACATGTACCTGGCGTGGGTTTCAAGCCACTAGGTCTGGGACTCAAATTGCAGGCAACCATGTGGGAATTCAGTGCCTTAACCTCTACATTTTTCAAACCACTGGATCTGGGACTTGAACAGCAGAGTTGACTATGTGGGATCCAGCTGTCTTCAGTATCATTCCATTGGCTGGCCCTAGGATGTTTAAAAGTGAATGAATTTAATTAAAAGCCTAGTAAAAAGCTGACATATTAGGAATTAATAAAGAAACCCACTAACCTTTCATCTAACCTCAACTGGGTATCATTTCTGTTCCAGAAGTATTTTTCTATTATTGATTCAGAAAAGACTATTGGTTGTGAAAGTGGTTAAACGAACAATCATGAAAGGTTGTTTGGTTTCAGTTACCGGGTCATCAGGAAAGTCATGACCCACTTTTGCATAGAAAAACATGAAAAAAATTGTCATGACTTTTCTGATGACCCGGTAGTATGGTATTTGCTTTCATTAGTAGATTTAGGTTTTAGGCATAAGAACAGTGTTGGGGTTTATGAAGCATAAGAACATTTGAAAAGAATGTGCTGTGATGTAATCCAGAAAGTAAAGATCTCACAGCATGAATAACTCTAATTTTCTCTCACATTTGTGCCTTATTGATTAAAAAGTTATATATAAAAATATTAACCAATCACAATTTATGAATCTTCACACCACACTTAAGAAGGATGATATTTTTCAGGCAGTACTGAAGAGCTGGTGACAATACAGGCATAACTACCTCCATCTAACAGAAGCCCTAACAAGTATTGACAGAGCCTGCATTACATTGCAGATGCCGTGCTAGGTGCGAGAGTATTACCAAAGAAGATATTCATGGTCCCAGCGCTCCTTCTGTAAATAAGTAATAGATATTTCCCCACTATTCATTTTGTTCCTTGTTTAAGCTGGTGGTGGTGTGTTTAAGGTGCTAGACTCCCTCATATGCGACCACGGTTTGAGTCCTGGATCCAGTGGCTTGAAACTCATGCCAGGCGTTTGTGTGTGTGCGTGTGTGTGCGCCCAAAATCCTGAGAGGAGAATGGAGGAGAAGGGATTGGAGTGTGGCCATCCCCCCCTGGGGGAATGATTTCTCACTTTCTCTCTGGCAAATGCATATGCCCGCCATATAGCAAAAATCTCTAAAAAACTTTTTTTTTCTAAATTTAACCATCAGAGAGTGTATTTGCTCACTTGAAAGAGAAGTAGGGACCAGCAGTTAGCGTAATGGCTATGTCACTGGACTCCATGTAGTCGACCGTGGTTCGAGTTCCAGACCTGTTGCCTTAAACTCAGGCTGGGCAAGTGTGTATGTGTGCCCAAGATCCCGAGAGGAGAATGGAGGAGAAGGAGTTGCAGCATGGCCTTCCCTCCTGGGGGATGATTTCTCGCTTTCTGTCTCTATGACTCTCTGTCTTTCTGGTGAGCGCACCCTATAGCAAAAACCTCTCCAAAAAAAGAAAGAAAAAAAAAAGAGAGAAGTAGAAACAGAGAGGGGGAGAAGCACCCCCACAACATGTTCTAGTCATACTATAGTCCCTTTTTTTCCATTTTCCTGTCTTAACAGAATTTTGGGCACACGCGTGCACACATACACACACAGACCCAGGTGTGTTTTTCAAGCCTCTAGGCCTGGGATTCTAACTGCATTGTTGACCATGTGAGACTTGGTTCCCTTAGCCACTAGGCTATGGCACCAGCCTCCTTCTTATTATTTTAATTTTTTAAATTCTAGAAGGCATATGTGCCCATCAGAGACAGAAAGAGAAAGCACCCCCCCACACACACACATATTCATACCGCCACCATAGGTCACGATCGCACTGCAATGCAATCCGTTTTCCTCCATTTCTCTTCTGTCGCGATTTGTGGCATGCAATAGGCACACGTGGTGTGTGTTATAAGCTGTCAGAGTCAGGACTCAAACCATGGTCAGCTCTGGGGTTCCTGCTTCTTTAACCACTGAGCTGTGAGGCTGGCTCCATTTTGTTCCTTCTTAAATCATATTATGGAATTAGTGTGATTAAACATGTCACAGAAAATTTTAGAAAATAAAATAAAAATCTATCATTCCACTGCCCTAATGTAATACTACTCTCACTTTGAGGATTCCCTTCCAATCTTTCTTCATGCAGTCATAATTTATATGTAGTTTTGTTTCATTTCCTTTTACAGTTAGTATCTTCTCTTTGTGAAATGTGTTATACATATGAAAGACTGAATAGAAGACATATAAAATATTCAAAGAATAATGTTAAAATGAATACCCTGGTACACACCCCTCATGTTAAGTTATAAAATATTGCCAAAATCTGGAGTTTCTTTTAGAGCCCCTCTTACTTGTAGTTTGCTACTTTTTCTTAGCTGTAACAACTTGACTTCCATGTTAATTAGCTCACTATTTTTTTTTTTTATAGTTTTACCACTTACATTTGTACCCTGTAACAGTCTTATTTAGGGAAAACTGGATGGCCAGCCCTAGTTTAGCATAAAGAAAGGGGTATGTTACCATTCATGAGGGCAGCTCCTAGAAGAGGCTGAGCTACACATTTGTGTCTCTAGTTTTAGCTTCTTCTTTTTTTTTTTTTTTTTTTTTTTAGGGGTTTTTGCTGCCAGAAAGACAGAGACAGAGAGACAGAAAGCGAGAAATCACCCCCCCAGGGTGGATGGCCACGCCACAATCCCGTCTCCTCCATTCCCCTCTCGGGATCTTGGGCACGCTCGCACACGCGCCCGGCGTGAGTTTAAGCCACCGGATCGGGACTCGAACCGCAGTCGACTACATGGGAGTCCGGCGACATAGCCATTACGCTAACTGCTGGTCCCTAGTTTTAGCTTCTTATACATTATTGAGACAATTTAGAAGAACCTTTCTGAGGAAATCAGAAGGCACGGTCATTACAAGTCCTTCTGATGTTCATCTCATAGAGCATTTGGCATGACCCCGCTACTGGATGTCCCATTGGAATGTGGGCAGAGGGAGTGAGGTATTCTGTGTTTGTTGTGTCCAAGCAAACTGACTGCTCCCATACTCAGGGGAAGATTTAGGCCAGAACATCTTTTTTTTTTTTTTTAAAGTATTTATTTCTTCCATGTGTGAGAGACAGAGAAAGAAAGGCAACACCCTCCATAAGAACTTGACAAACAGTGCACCCGCAGCCTCAGCCAGTTTCAGGTCCTGGACACCCATTTGCCCTGTGTACTCAAGGAGGTCTCTGAGTGTGAGCCCGGAACCTCCCCTGGAGGTTGGCCTCACAGAGTATTGTATTACTGTTGTACACTGTTTGGCCTCCTGATTTTTTTTTTGGAGAGGTTTTTGCTATAGGGCTCATGCACTCACCAGAAAGGGAGAGAGAGACAGAGAGACAGAAAGCGAGAAATCACCCACCAGGGGAATGGCCATGCCACAATCCCTTCTCCTCCCTTCTCCTCTCGGGATCTCGGGCATGCACACACACGCGCCCGGTGTGAGTTTAAGCCACCAGGTCCAGGACTTGAACCGTGGTTGACTACATGGGAGTTCAGTGTGACGTAGCCATTATGCCAACTGCTGGTCCCCCCTTATTTTATTATTTTTTTTAAGCATCCTTATTTCATGTATATAGTATCTTCTCAATTCTCTGCACTTTTTTTTTTTTTGCCTGTATGGTTTCCCTTTCTTCCAAGTCTGTTTCTTTATGATGTTCTCTATGTTCCTAATCACAGATTCTGTCAGAGATCTGGTATTTGTTGGATTTCTACTCACTATTAAGTTTAAGAAAACTGAAAACCCAATTTTAAGTTTTCAACATATGTGTAGAGCCATGCTTTTCATGGCCCAGTAATGTAGATGGGCTATCTGCTGGGGTTTCGTTAGGTGTTTCATCTAGTATTTGCCACATTTCGGAAAAAAATAGTTTACATCTCCTGCTTGTCAGTCAGATAAAACAGCTAGGAACTGAGGAGAAGAGGGCCGAGTGGTGGAGAGTCTCAGTATTCAACATTTCAAGTATAGCACAGTACTCTGTCAGTATGGGGTCCACTCTCCTCGACGTTCCTGATGTTCCCAGTGTAGAAAATAAACTGTCTCGTTTAATCCAGATCCTCAACCTCTGGACTTTGCCGTTCCCGAGAGGCTAGCAGTGTGGACTAGGGGAGCGATTTAAGCTGGATGCATTGCTTTGCATCTGGCTTTCACTCTGCCACCTTTACTTTAGCATTCTGCTATACCCCACGGTCCAAAGGTACCTGGTACTGTTAAGTTCCTGAACTTTTCAGGAATCTAAAATGTAAACTACTGTTTAAGATTCAGCTTTTTCATTAACCAGTCCCTAAATTTTGTTGCTTTTTGTCTGCTGCTTGGTATCTCTGGATTTGTCTTTATATGAATTTATTCAATATAATTTTTCTTTTTTTATATTTTTGCCATGGGGCACATGTATTTGTTAGAGGAAGAAAGAGAAGTGAGAAATCATTCCCCAAGAGGGATAAGCATGCCGCACTCTCCTCTCCTCCATTCTCCCCTTGGGATTTTGGGCCCTCACCACATGCACCTGGCATGTTTTTTAGGCCTCCAGCTCTGGGACTCAAACCCTGGAGTCAGCCATGTAGGATCCAGTGCCTTAACCACCATACCAGCTGCTGGCCCTATTCAGTGTAATTTTAATGGAATTTAAGTAGAAAGTTAACTAAGATGCATGTGTTTAGTTTGCCATCCGAACTTATAACATCCCATGTCTTTTGCTACTTGACTCATCTTGAAAAATCACCTTTGAAAATGACTATAGTAGTCCTTTAAGTGAAAGCACCACAGTTATTTAGAACCATAGTTTAAAATGTAGGTTGTCAGGAACCAGCAGGTGGCGTGGTGGTTAAGGTACTGGATATTCTCACATGGCCAACCACAGTTCAAGTCCCAGACCTGGTGACTTGCTTTCTTATCCTCCCCACCCCCCACCACCGTATGTATGTGTGTCTCTCTCTAGTCAAGTTAAAATGAATGAATGAATGAATGAATGATTATTTTTTAAAAATCTTGGTTGTCATTTTTTTCACATTTTTCTTCATTCATATTATTTATTTTCTAAGGGTAGATTCTTAGGAGATTAAAAACTAGGCTAAATGGGTAAGAACAGTTTAGGGCCCCTTGAGAAATATTGCCAGTTTGCTTTTTCAGAGTTAAGCCATTGTACTGCCTTTTCAACTCTGACTTGAATAAAATATTTAAGCTTATACTTACTTGATTTTGGGTACCAAAAATTGTCTTCTTAAAAATAGTCCTTTTTCTTTTTGAAAGATTTTTGCTATAGGGTTTGTGCACTTGCCAGAGAGACAGAGAAAGACAGAGAGACAAAAAGAAAGAAATCACCCCGCGGGGGAATGGCCATGCCTCACTCCCTTCCCTCCCTTTCTCCTCTCAGGATTTTGGGTATGCACACACACACACGCTCGGCATGAGTTTGTTTATTTGTTTTTTAATAATTATTAAGTTTTATTTATTCATTCATTTACCTTTAATTCGACAGAGAGAGGGAGAGAGAGAGAGAAAGAAGGGAAGTGAGAAAGCAAGCCACCAGGTCTGGGACTCAAACCATGGTCAGCCATGTGGGAGTGTCCAGCCCCTTAACCACTATGAATTTTTGTTTTTGTTTTTATAGAATTATTTTTTTTTTGGAGAGGTTTTTTCGCTATAGGGCATGTGCACTCGCCAGACAGACAGAGAGAGACAAAGAGACAGAAAGCGAGAAATCACCCCCCAGGGGAGATGGTCACGCCGCAATCCCTTCTCCTCCATTCTCCTCTCAGGATCTTG
>NW_006159920.1:596234-629166 GCF_000334495.1 Tupaia belangeri chinensis
CACATGCCCCCTCCGGGCCCAATGCCCGGCACGAATTTTAAGCCGCCGGGTCCGGGACTTGAACTGTGGTCATCTACATGGAAGTCCATTGACATAACTATTTGCTATCTGCTGGTCCTGAAGATAATTCTTATGCTTAAAAATTAAATACAGTTTTATCTTAATTTGACCAGAGAGGGATAGATTTATAGAGAGAGAGAGAAAGAAAGCCACCAGGTCTGGGACTCAAACTATGGTCAGCCGCATGGAAGGCCAGCACTCTTAACCCCCATGCCACCTCCTGGCCCAATGCCCGGCACGAATTTTAAGCCGCCGGGTCCGGGACTTGAACTGTGGTCATCTACATGGAAGTCCATTGACATAACTATTTGCTATCTGCTGGTCCTGAAGATAATTCTTATGCTTAAAAATTAAATACAGTTTTCGGTTTGGTCTGTGATTGCTCTTTCTTTTTAAGAGTTTTTTTTGTTGTTGTTATAGGATGTGTATACTCACCAGAGAGACAAAAGAGAGAGAGAAAGTAAGAAATCATCCCTTAGGGTAGATGGCCACACTGCAGTCCCTTCTCCATTCTCCTGTTGTGATTTTTTTTTTAAGAGGTTTTCGCTATAGGGCGTGTGCTCTCGCCAGACAGGCAGAGAGAGACATAGAGACAGAAAGTGAGAAATCACCCCCCAGAGGGGATGGTCACGCCGCAGTCCCTTCTCCTCCATTCTCCTCTCGGGATCTTGGGCACACATGCACATGTGCCTGGCGTGAGTTTTAAGCCACTGGGTCCGGGACGCGAACCGCGGTCGACTTTGTGGGAATTCAGCGACATAGCCATTACGCTAACTGCTGGTTCCCTCCTATTGTGATTTTGAGAACCCATGCCTGGGACTCAAACTGCAGTCGACCATGTGGGCATCCAGTATCTTAACCACTTTGCCACCTGCTGGCCTGGCCTTTGATCTCTGTAGTCTGTTCTTTTTTTTTTTTTTCTATAGGGCGCGTGCGCTCGCCAGACAGACAGAGACAGAGAGATAGAAAGTGAGAAATCACCCCCCAGGAGGGATGGCCACACCGCAATCCCTTCTCCTCCATTCTCCTCTCAGGATCTTGGGCACGCACGCACACGCGCCTGGCGTGAGTAAACCACCGGGTCCGGGACTCGAACCGTGATCGACTACGTGGGAGTCCAGCAACATAGCCATTACACTAACTGCTGGTCCCCTGTAGTCTGTTCTTAAGAAATGACATTTAATGCGTCTTCTCATTCAGTGACAAAGCAGAGAAAGGAAAAAAGGCATAGCTAACATTTACTTTGAGTTTTAACACCATTTCCCTAATAATATTTTATTTAGTCCATAAGTTTGAAGAGGTGAAAAAACTTTTTCCATCTGACACGCTTGAATTTGTGTTTAATTTTAAATACTTGGCCAGGCTCTCATTTTCTTTAAGCATGCTCTTTTCAAAGTGGATGGGGGATGGTTCTGGCAAAAACCAGAAAGCCTATTAGACAGATTCTAAAAGTCACCAGGTCTAGGACTTGAACCTCAAAGCTGGCCTTGTGAGGTCTAGTGTCTCAACCTCTACTCCATCTACTGGCCTGTGATTTTGTTTTTATATCCATCTAGAATGAAATGTTTTTGGAGATTAGAATAATTCTCTACAGATACATGCATGGGTTAAATTTTCCTCTTTGATTTTTGTTATTTTAGGTGGTGCTTCCTACATTTATCTTAGAGAAGCGTTCCCTGCTGGAAATGTATGCAGACTTTATGTCTCATCCAGACCTCTTTCTAGCCATCACGAATGGAGCCACAGCCGAGGACAGAATGATTCGCTTTGTTGAGTACTACCTGACCTCATTCCATGAAGGCCGAAAGGGAGCCATTGCTAAGAAACCATACAATCCTATCATTGGGGAGACTTTTCACTGTTCCTGGCGGGTTCCGAAAAGCGAGGTCGCCTGCAGTGTTGCTAGCAGCTCTCCCACCCCAGCAGTCACAAACCATGCTCCTCTCTCAGAGGAGGCTCTGAGCCAGGCGGACTCAGACTGCTATATGGTGAGGTTTGTTGCTGAGCAGGTTTCCCACCATCCTCCAGTCTCAGGATTCTATGCAGAATGTGCAGAGAGGAAGATGTGTGTGAATGCACATGTCTGGACTAAGAGCAAATTCTTAGGCATGTCCATAGGTGTGACGATGGTCGGAGAAGGTAAGTAGAAACATCGTTCTTCCGTATTTAATATCACACGAGAATCTTAAATTTGGGGAAGCTAGACAAATGTTCATTATAATTTTGAAATGCTATTTGTTTTGCTTTTTTGTTGAAGTTCTTGAGCATATTTCAGAATGCTCGTTGAGGAATAGAGGAGAGCATAGCATGGACTAATATAATTTCTCTTTTTAAATGACTTTTTTTCTGATTTTTAAATATAACATTTTTATTGTTGAAATTTTGGAAAATTAGAAAAATATAAAGGAAAAAATAAAAGCATCTCTAATCCTTCCATTCCAAGATGAATAAGTTTAGTTATTAGTTTATGTGCTTTCTGTGTGTTTATGTTCGTTCTGTTTTAAAAAATTAGGATTAATTCTATATATATAGTTTTTTTCTGAGAGTTTTTCGCTATAGGGCGCATGCGCTCGTCAGACAGACAGAGAGAGACATAGAGACAGAAAGCGAGAAATCACCCCCCAGGGGGGATGGTCACTCCGCAATCCCTTCTCCTCCATTCTCCTCTCGGGATCTTGGGCACACACGCACATGCGCCCGGCATGAGTTTTAAGCCACCGGGTCCGGGACGCGAACTGCGGTCGACTACGTGAGAGTCCAGCGACATAGCCATTACAGTAACTGCTGGTTCCCATCTATATATATAGTTTTGTGTCCTGCTTTTTCTACTAAATATATTCCTTTCCCATGTAATCAATAAAACATGTATTTGGATGACTGCATAATGTTCTGTAAAATATATTTGCCATCAGGCTGGCAGGTGGTGTGATGGTTAAGGCACGGAACTCCCACCTGGCCAACTGCAGTCCAAGTCCCAGATCTAGCAGCTTGCTTTTTCACTTTCCCTTTTTCTCTCTACCTAGTCAAATTAAATATTAATAATAATAAAAACAAATTAATTAAAAATATACTTGTCATTTTTTATTTAGCCATTTTTCTCTATTTAAACATTGAGATTGTTTCCAAAGTTTCATTATTATGGAAATCACAAAAATGTTTTATTAAGAAATGTCTTCTAGGTAAATCTTTATGGCTCTTATATTTACCTAGGAGCTATAAATATAATATTTAAAAAATACATTGCTGGGGAACAGCAGGTGGCATGGTGGTTAAGGTGCTGGACGCTGATGTGTAGCCAACCACAGTTCTAGTTCTGGACCTGGTGGCTTGCTTTCTCACTTTCCCTCTCTCTCTCCCCCTCTGTGTGTGTGTCTCTCTCTGGTCAAATTTAAATGAATAAATGAATTAATAAAATAATTCTTTAAAAGAAAATATACATTGCCAAACTTTTAATTCTACTTCATTGAAAGTTTACAAGGACAAGCCTTATAGTCTACTGATAAAGGGCAGCTGGATCCCACATGACCAGCTGTGGTTTGAGTCCTGGCCTTGGAACCTTGAAAATTATACCAAATGTGTGTGTGCATGCCCCAAATCCTAATGGGATGGAGAAATTCAGAAGAGATTACAGTGTGACTGTGCTCCACTTGAGGGGATGCTTTCTCCCCGCCTCTCTCTGTATTTCTCTCTCTGGTGAGCGCAGGAGCCCTCTGGTAATTAAAAATTTTTTCTTTTAAAAAGGTTTTGATGGGGTCATTCAAGTGGCATGTGGTTAAAGTAGGTAGATTCCATGTGTGGTTTGAGTCCTGGACCTGACAGCTTGAAAAATACTCAAAGTGTGTTTTCATGCATGCCCAAAATCCTAAGAGGAGAGTGGAGGAGAAAGGATTGCAGTGTAGTCTTTTCTCTGGGGGTGGGAGGGGGGCCTCCTTTCTCACCTTATTTCTGTCTTCCTCTCTGTCTCTCTCCACAAAGTACTCACACACCCTGTAGCAAATTAAAAAAAAAAAAGAAAGAAAGAAAGAAAAGAAAAGGAAAGAAAGAAAAGAGAAAGATTATAAGGGCTAGCCAATAGTGTGGTGATTAAGGTGACTAAATCTCACATGGCTCCTTTGAGTCCTGGACCTGGAGACTTGAAAAACAGTGGTCACCTATGTGTATGCCCAAAATTTTGACAGGGTAGAGAGATGGAAGAGAGAGGGTACTGTGGTGTGACCATCCCTCATCGGGAGTTACTTCTTGCTTTTGCTCTCTCTCTCTCTCTCTTCTCTCCAGCAAGCATATTTGCTCTATGGCAAAAAAAATTAAAAATAAGAAAAGATTGGGGCCAGCTGGTGGTATGGCTGGACTCCCATATGGCCAACCGTGGTTCGAGCCCTGGACCTGGTGGCTTGCTTTCTCACTTTCCCTCTCTTTCTCTCTCTCTCTTTCACTCTGTGCCTCTGTGGCCAAAAATAATTTCAAATAAAATTAAAACAATTCTTTAAAATAAATAAATAAATAAATAAATAATGATTATTAAAAAAATACAGTGTTTTTTTGGCTATTACAATACAGTAATATCTATAAAATATTTGAAGACTTAATGAAAACATAACAGCAGACAAAAATACTACATTAATATTAAAGGTAACTGCTTATGTAAAGAATATTTGTTCTGAATGTAAATGTAATGATGTTAGCATAGCATAATTAAGACTGTGACTCTAACATTTTGAAATTTATTGTGGCCATAGAAAAAATATCCTTTCTTTCAGATTTCTTCATTTTTTAATTCTGTTATATCTTACCAATTTCTGAATAATTTTTTTGGAGAGATTTTTGCTATAGAATGTGTGCACTCACTGGAAATTCAGAGAGACAAAAAAACAGAGAGCAAGAACCACTCCCCAGGGGGATGGCCATACCACAGTCCCTTCTCCTCCATTCTCTTGGGACTTTGGGCACACATGCACACGCACCCTACGTGAGTTTTAAGCCATTGGATCTGAAACTCAAACTACAGTCGACTACATGGAGTCCAGCATTGTAACCATTACGCCATGTGCTGGTCCCACTGAATGATGTTTTAAATTAACTTCATCTTTTATAGTATTAAAAAGTACTCACATTGGGCCAGCAGGTGGCATGGAGGTTAAGGTTGCTGGATCCCACGTGGCCTACTGCATGGATTGAGTACTAAACTTAGTAGCTTGAAAATCACGTCGGGTGCATGTGCATGTATGCCCAGAATCCTGAGGAAACTAGAGGAGATGTAATTGCTGCATGTCCATACCCTGAGGGAATGATTTCTCGCTTTCCCTCTCTGTCTATCGAGCACATACATCCTATGGCAAAAATCTGGAAAAAAATAAAAGGGGGCCCAGCAGGTGGTGTAATGGTTGTGGCTCTGGACTCCCACATAATGAAACTCATGCCACGCATGTGTGCATGTGTGCCCAAGATCCTGAGAGAAGAATGGAGAAGAGATTGTGATGTGGCTATTCCCCTAAGGGAATGATTTCTCACTTTCTCTCTCTCTATGTCTCCAGCAAGTGCATGCACCCTATGGCAAAAATTTCTTTCTTAAACACAATCAAACAAAAAACAAGTAATAAAATAAGTAAATTAATTTTTAAAAAGGGTATCATTTCAATATTTGGTCTGGTGATGACACAGGAAATGAGCTTAGAAGTTTGTTGCTATGGGGCATGTGTGCTTGCTGGAGAGACAGAAAGACAGAAAGCAAGAAATCACACCCCAGTGGGGATGGCCACACCCCTTCCCCTCCATTCTCTTCTTGGGATTTGGGGCATGCAAACACCCACATCCAAGGCATGAGTTTTAAGCCACCAGGTCTGGACTCAAACTGCAGTTGACTACATGAGAGTCCAGTGACGTAACTATTATGCCATCTGCTAGTCCCAATAAATTCATTCTTTAAAAAAAGAAAGTAATATTTGTTTGAAAACCAGCACTTAATGTCTGTTGTAGCTTCACTATACATTAGAACTTGGCAAACAAAATTAATATTATTACCGTAACTATATAACTATATTGTATGATAGAATTACATTTTTTCTTATTATTTTTCCTCCTATAATGCTGTCTGAAGTCAGTGTCTGTGTTTTTATTTATTTTTAAAATGTGTTTAAAGTGTATGTGTTCACTGGAGAGAGTGCATGTGAGAAATCACCCCCCAGGGTGGATGGCCCCACTGCAACCTCTTCTCCATTCTCCGCTTGGGATTTTTTTTTTTCCAGAGGTTTTTGCTGTAAGGTCCCTGTGCTCGCCAGAAAGACAGAGAGAGACAGAGAGACAGAAAGTGAGAAATCACCCCCCCACACCCAGGGGAATGGCCACTCCACAGTCCCTTCTCTATTCTTCTCTTGGGATCTTGGGCACACACGCACACACACCCAGAGTGAGTTTAAACCACTGGGTCCAGGACTCGAACTGCAGTCGACTATGTGGGAGTCCAGCAATGTAGCCATTATGCCATCTGCTGGTCCCTTCCTCTTGGGATTTTTTGGGCATGTACACACATGTGTCTGGCATGTCTCAAGCCACTAGGTCCAGGACTCAAACTGTGAACTCAGCCATGTGGGATTCAGCTCCCTTGACCTACATGCCACTGACTGGTCTATGTCTTTTATTTTTATATTGGATATCTAGTTATTCCCAAAGTGCTGAAATTTATTAGTATTAATGATCAAATCTTAACATGATACAGTATAGCATGATTAAAGTTTTTATTTCATTTTTAAGAACTGTCAAAGGGAACTCTTTGTAACATTTACTGAACCCTGAACTCCAAAAGGATAGTAAGGTCTTAGTGGAAATAACACTATTTCCAGGAAATGTTACAAGTACAATTGTATATGATGTCAGTTTTATCCAAAATTATATGAAGTTTAAGCAAAATAATTACGTTTATTTAATAGGGAAAATATAACAAGGGTTTCTGTAGCTATCTTTTTCTTTTTAAAAATGTTCACGACCCTCCTGTTTTTTCATTCAGGTATCCTCAGTCTCTTGGAGCATGGAGAAGAGTATACGTTTTCTCTACCTTGTGCATATGCCAGGTCAATCTTGACAGTTCCTTGGGTAGAACTGGGTGGCAAAGTCAGTGTAAACTGTGCAAAAACGGGGTACTCAGCCAGCATCACTTTTCATACGAAGCCTTTTTATGGTGGCAAACTTCACCGGTAAGAACATTTTAATGATATTTGGCTCTTACTTTTCCACTTTGATCTTGTTTAACTCTTTATTCTTTTTCTTCTACTATGGGTGAAGTTGGATTTTTGTTTTGTTTTGCTTTAATTTGCCATAGGGCATGTGCTCTCACTGGAGACAAGAGAGAGAGAGAGAGAGAAAGAGAGAAAGCACCTCCAGGAGGACTGGCTATGCCACAGTCCCTTCTCTTCCATTTTCCTCTCGGGAGTTTGGGCACACACACATGCACCTGGTGTGTTTTTCAAGTTGCTTGGTCCAGGTCCCAAGTCACATAGTTGGCCATGTGGGATTCAGCTTCCTTAACCCCCATGCCACTGGCTAGTAGTTGGATTTTTATCCATATTTATTATTTTTTTATTAATATATTTCACCCTTTTTTTAAAAGAGATTTTTGCTATAGGGTGTGTTTGGTTGCCACAGAAACAGAGACAAGAAAGTCAGAAAGCAAGAAATCACCCCCCAGAGGGGATGGCCACTTTGCAGTCCCTTCTCCAGTTTTCTATTGGGATTTTGGGCACACAAGCACATGCTCCCAGCGTGAGTTTTGTTTTGTTTTAAGAGAAATTTTTGCTATAGGCCATGTGTGCTCTCCAGAGAGGAGACAGAGAAACAGAGAGTGAGAAATCACCCTCCAGGGGCGTGGCCACACCACAATCCCTTCTCCCCCATTCTCTTCTAGGGATTTTGGGCATGTACACACACCTGCCTGGCATGAGTTTCAAGCCACAGAGTCTAAGACTCGAACTGTGGTCAGCCACATAGGAGTTTAGCGATGTAACTATTATGCCATCTGCTGATCCTGCACCTGGTATGAGTTTTGAGCTGCCGGATCCAGGACTCAAACTATGGTTGACTATGTGTGAGTCCAGCGACTTAATCATTATGTCATCTGCTGGTCCCAATATATTTCTTTGGTTTTTTGGAGAGGTTTTGCTTTAGGGCGCATGTGCTCGCCAGAAAGACAGAGATAGAAAGCAAGAAATCACCCCCTGGTGGGATGACCACGCCGCAATCCCTTCTCCTCCATTCTCCTCTCGGGATCTTGGGCATGTACGCACATGTGCCTGGCGTGAGTTTAAGCCACCGGATGCGGGACTTGAAATGTGGTTGACTACATGGGAATCCAGCAACATAGCCATTATGCCAACTGTTGGTCCTCCCAATATATTTCATCTATCAATGCATTCCAAAAATTGTTATCTAGTTAATGACATTAACATATTTACTCATAAATTTTCCTGATAAAATAACTAAAAAGATATAGAATTTCTAACAAATAAATATGCAGACTCTGGCCAAGTTCTGTCTTTAAGGTGATTCCAATTTGGATGCAGTGGAAGCAGGTATTTGCTACAAGTTAGGGTAGAATTTTTTTTTTTTAAAGAATTATTTTATTTTGGACCCTGTATACCCAGCAAAACTATCTTTTAAGAATTAGGAAGAATAGGGGCCAGCAGGTGATGTGGTAGTTAAAGGCACTGGACTCCCACACGGCTGACTGCGGTTCTAGTCCTGGACCTGGTGGCTTGCTTTCTCATTTTCTCTCTTTTTTTCTCTCTCAGTCTGTCCCTCTTTGGACAAATTAAAATAAACAAATAAATTTCAATAAAATAACTTTTATTATTTTATTGAACTTTATAACTTTATTTTTAAATTTGATCAGAGAAGGACAGAGTGAGAGAGAGAGAGAGAGAGGGAAAGTGAGAAAGCAAGCTACCATGTCCAGGACTTGAACCATGGTCAGCCATGTGCGAGTCCCGCACCCTTAACCACAACACCACCTGCTGGCTCAGGTTGGAAATATTTCTAATTAGAAGAAATCATGTGGAAGCACAATGAAGCCTGTGTCTTTAGATGGTTTGGAATATCGAGTAGCGGCTTTGTTCTATTGTTACTTGTAAACTGCCTGGTCATTATACTCTTTTTCTTGGCTTGTTAGTCTTTTCAGTACTGGTCTACATCATCCAAACTAAATAACTTTCTGCTAGGACCCTCAAAAGGTTCCTGACGTTTTTCTTAGGTTCTTGATGTCTACTAGTCTTACTGTCCCTGAAATGAACTCATATTTCCTTTTCCTCTAAAATTACTATTGGAGAATACTATATATACAAAAATATACAAATGGATGGATTTTCACAAAATGAAAACTTGAGTTTCTTGATCTATATAGGAAACATTCCCAGTACCCAGAGACTCCCTGCATACCCTGTTAAGAGTATTTTCTCTCCTTCTTCCACTTTCCCTCCTTCTTTTCCTCTTTCTCTCTCTCACACACATTCTTCTTAGGTTAACACTTAAACAGTTCTCCGCTTTGGGTAGCTACTATCCTGATTTCTCACACTATAGATTAGTTTTGCCTGTTTTTGAACTCTGTAAATGAAATGATATACTACACTCTTCTTCATATTTTGCTTCTTTTTATCCAGCATTGTTTTTGAGATTTATCCATGTATACTTGTAAGGCCATTCACTTTATTGAGGACTGTATTCTTTAATGTGGTTATACCACAATTTATTCATTCTAATATTGGTGGACATTTGCATAGTTTTGAATTTTTGGCTATTATAAATAGTTGAAAGAAAACTATTTGGTGAACAAATGGATAATTTTTAAAAGTTTTTGCCATAGGGCGTGCACACACACCCAAGAGAAAAAGAGACAATGAGAGGGAAAGCAAGAAATCACCCCCTAGGAGGGATGTCCATGTCATAATCCCTTCTCCGCCTGGGATGTTGGACATACACACACGCTTGGCATGATTTTCAAACTGCTCGGTCCAGGACTCAAACTGTAGTCAGCCATGTGGGATTCCAGTGCTCTAACCACAAGCCATCTGCGAACCCCTATTTTTCTTTTTTTTTCTTCTATTGTATATATAAATTTCTTAAAAAAAATTTTTTTTTCACAAGCCATCTGCGAACCCCTATTTTTCTTTTTTTTTCTTCTATTGTATATATAAATTTCTTTAAAAAAATTTTTTTTTTTAATTTACTCATTCATTTATTTTAATTTGACCAGAGAGAGAGACAGAAAGCGAGAAAGCAAGCCACCAGGTCCAGGACTCAAACCGTGGTCAACCATATGGAAGCATCCAGCATCTTCACCATCACGCCACCTGCTGATCCCTGTATAAATTTCTATTGGGTTGATATTAGGAGTAGAATTGCTAGGTTGTAGGATATGTAAGTTGAACCTTACTAGATACAGCCAACCAATTGTCTTCAGTGGTTGGACCAAAATACATCCCATCCAGTCATGTATGAGACTTTCAATTACATGTGATTATTTTACTTCTTTTTATTTATTCATTTAGAACATAAGAAAAAATAATTCCGGAGAGCACATACACATATCAGAGAGAGCAAGTGAGCCCCCCATTGGGCCTGTTTATACCACAGTCCTTTTTTCTTCATTTTTTTTATCCCATCAGGATCTTGGGGTATGCATGCACATATACCCAGGGTATTTTTCAAGCCATTGGGACCAAGATTTGAACCATGGTTGGCTGTGTGGGATCTGGCTCCCACCACATAGTGCTTAAACATATGGCATGGAACTGGCCTGGCTATTTGACTTCTTCATTGGGAGACTGGTATTTACAAGTTTTAAAAGAAGTGGAGGGACCAGCAGGTCGCATGGTGATTAAAGCACTGGATTTCCATATGGCTGACAATGGTTCGAGTCCTAAACTTGGTGCCTTCACAATCATGCCAAGAACTGGAAAGAAAGCTCATTTGGCTCCTAGTATTGAATGGGCTTTGAAAGTATGAATTTCAAAACACTGAAGCAGTGAATGTTGTAAAAAATAAAAATAGAAACCACCTAATCCCTTTGAGAAGGAATCAGTATGGGTTACACTTTGTGATGTATTTCCACTTACTCCTCTCATCATAGTAATCCCAGGATTCAAACTTTACACTTAAAAGGGACTTTAGGAGTCACTAGACCAACAATTACTAGATATATACATTTTTTTGCAACATGCCTGACAGCCAATTTGCTCAGTCTGTGTTGGGATATAATTAGTACAGAATGCAGTGTATGAGGCAGCCCATTCCTTTTATTGTTGCTTTGTTTTCTTTTTAAAGAACCTGCTATTAATTTATTTTTTGCTGTAGGCACATATACTCACTGGAGAAAGACAGAGATTGACAGAGAGAGAAAGTGGGGGGTTGGGGAGGATGGCCATACTGCAGTTCCTTCTAATCTATTGTCCTCTTGAGATTTTGGGCATGCACACACATGTGCCTGGCGTGTTTCTGAAGCCAACTGGTCTGGGACTCGACCTGCAGTCCGTCACGTGGGATCCAGATGATTTAATTGCCACTGGCTGGCCCCCTATTTCATTTTAACACCCTCGTCATTTATATAAGATTAGAGACGGAGTCAATATCCTCATAACATTCTTGGATTGGTGAAACAATTCTTCAACAACTCTTCAGCAGAATGCTTGGGGGGAAACAAAAACAGTGAGAAATATATCAAATCCAGAATATTCCTCAGTGGCTGTTGGAAACAGAAACCAGTCCAGACCTGAGAGATAGCTAGAAGGGAAGAATGCAGGAGGGAGTTGAAGGCAACCCTATTCCCAGACAGAATGCCGCCAGGACTGCATGGTCAACTGGATGGAGCTCCAGGCCTGGGCTGTGTCTCAAGATGTTGGATGGCCAAGATATTATCTAAATACTAAGTCAATGATAGCTATCAACCTTGTACCAGGAATATAACCTACAAAGAACATCATGTATATTGTACATTATTCTTTATAGCAAAACTCGCCTACTGCTTATCTGATTTAATTTGGAATAAATGGGCTCCGCTCTAACACAGTCTTGCTTCTGCTCCAGCTTATCTGATTTAATTTGGAATAAACGGGCTCCGCTCTAACACAGTCTTGCTTCGGCTCCAGGAGAGCTTTAACCCCCTGCTTTAACCTTTTCCTCATCTCTTTTCTCAGTTTTTCGCAACACCCTACCTTCAAGTCCTGAATTTCTCACAAGTGGCAAATGTTTTTTTTTTTTTCTATTTAGTATTATTTTATGAATAAGGAGACATGAAACAATTTTAATTTCCCTTTTTGCAAATTTATTTTTGGCCACTGAAACTTGATTCTGAAGAGTACGTGTGTTTTTGTGTGTGCATGTGAATATGTGCATGTATATACATATTCATGTATATGTGTATTTGAAATCCTACTGGACTCTTACCTATAACAGCTTTTCAGAAAAGTTTGCTGAGGGTGCATGCACTTGCTGGTGTTGAGGGAGGAGTAAACACCCCATATGGGGGTCAGTTACATCACAATACCTCCATTTTTCCTATTGTATGTTGGGCAAACATGCACACACACCCAACTTTTTTTTTTTTTCTTTTAGAGAGGTTTTTGCTATAGGGCGCATGCGCTCGCTAAAAATACAGAGAGAGACAGAGAGACAGAAAGCGAGAAATCACCCCCCAGGGGCCATGCTGCAATCCCTTCTCCTCCATTCTCCTCTCAGGATTTGGGCACACACGCACATGCGCCCGGCGTGAGTTTAAGCCACCAGGTCCAGGACTCGAACTGCGGTCGACTGCATGGGAGTCCAATGACATGGCTATTACGCCAACTGCTGGTCCCCACACAATATGTTTTTTAAGCTACTGAGTCCAGGACTCAAACCACACAGTCAGCCATGTGGGATCTAGCTACCTTAACCACTCATCACTGGCTGGTCCAAGAGCATGTTTTTATTTAAAGAATTATTTATTTACTTAATTACATTTGTTATTATTTTTTAATTTGATCAGACAGAGACAGACAGAGAGAGAAAGGGAAAGCGGAAAAGCAAGCCACCAGGTCCAAGACTCAAACCACATTTGGCCATGTAGGAATCCAGTGCCTTTAATCACCTCGCCACCTGCTGGCCCCTAAGAGCATTTTTTAAAAAACACATTATTTATACACAGAATTGTTTCTTTGGTTGTTTCATCTTATTTCTACAACATAGGTATAATCTTTTTGACAGATCTGTACTGTTTTCCATTATAGGAAGTCATGGTTAATACTTGCATGTTTTTCTTGGACAGTATAGTTGTGAGTTTCCTTTTACTTGGAAGTAGTCTTGTCTGTACTGTCCTTTGATCTGCCACTGTTGAATGTCTTAGGTCTGAATTTTTTAACACTCACAATTCCTTCCTTCCTTCCTTCCTTCCTTCCTTCCTTCCTTCCTTCCTTTCTTTCTTTCTTTCTTTCTTTTTTTGGAGAAGTTTTTTGTTATATGGCACATGCACTCACCAGAAAGACAGAGACAGAGAGACAGAAAGCGAGAAATCACCCCCAAGGGGGGATGGCCATGCCACAATCCCTTCTCCTCCATTCTCCTCTCCAGATCTTGAGAACGCACTCACATGCACCTGGCATGAGTTTAAGCCACTGGGTCCGGGACTCAAACTGCGGTCGGCTACATGGGAGTCCAGCCACGTAATAGCCATTTTGCTAACTGCCGGTCCCAATTTCTTTCTTTTTTTTTAGAAAGAGTTTTTAAATTTTAACTTCATTTATTCATTTTAATTTGACCAGAGACGGACAGAGTGAGAGAGAGAGAGAAAGAGAAAGGGAGAAAGCAAGCTGCTAGATCCAGGAATCAAACTGCAGTTGACCATGTGGGATTCCAGCACCCTTAATCACTATGCCACCTGCCAGCCCCAACCCTCATAATTTTAGGTAAATATCCCAGTTTTTGTTAATGGTTAGTCATTATATTTGCCTCCTTATTTAATTGAATTTCCTACTTAAATTAGCTTTTTAAAAAATTTTTAAGTTTAATTTATTTATTATCATCATTTGTTTTTAATTTGACCAGAGAGAGACACACATACAGAGAGAGAGAGAAAGAAAGCAGCCATCAGAGCCAGTACTCAAACCACAGTTAGCCATGTGGAGTCCAGCGCCCTTAACCATCACACTACCTTCTGGCCCCTACATTAGCTTTTTTATACCCCTTCCTACCCTTTACCTAGTCTTACTTACTGGGTATTACTAAAATTATCTCATTTTCTCCACTCTAAAACTAGTGGATTCACCTAATTTCTCATTTAGGAGATTGATATTAGAAAGATTTTCTATTGTTGCCATCTTTTCTTTGACTTTCTAGAATATTATAACTAAGGTTTTTTTTCCATGCCTTTATTTAATAGCCATGCTTCCCTCCTTAGCCTAGTTTCTTGCTGCTATCTGCAATTGGAGCAGACACATTATCTGCTGTCTGCCTTTGGCATAAATATATCATATTCCACTTGTCTTCCCTTACTCCCTCATTTTCCACAGGTATCTCTGATGCAGCCAAGTGAGTCTCCTTAACTGTTCCATGCTCCCTTGTCCATCTCCTGGGCCCATCTTCAACACTACTTTAAGATGATTTTACACATACTCTCTCTCACAGTGTGTAGTATAATACCAGTGATTATGTACACATTTTACATACTGGACATACAGAGAAGTGAAGACTATCTCTACTTTCAAGTCACTTTCAGTCTAGTGCTGGAATCCAGGATACTATTTTGGAAGGCATTTTTGTAAGGAAAAATTCATATGTAATAGATAGTTAAAAAATGAAGTCAGTAGTAATAATATAGAAAAGAACAATTGAACTGTGCAACCAGGATTAAATGATAGCTGTAACAGAAAATAAAATTTAGTTCTGACTCACCTGTTAAAGAAGAAACATGATGCTTAACATACTTCTCATTGTCTGATAAAGGGAGCATATCAGTTTTTCAAGAGAGACAGACTGTTTTCCTGGCACTAAATTCTAAAGAGATTTGTTGCATGTATCCAAACATAGTGATATTGAGTGACATAATAGACAGTATCTTCTTCAGTAGTTCTGCAAAAAGTGTAATTACCCTTCATGTTAGTATTTCTTATATATATCATCATAAAACTCAAAGCCTAAGTCTTTAACTTTCAGTCAATAAAAAGCTTTTCTATTTGAAGTTAATATATCCGGTGGTTTTCTGTTGGGTTGCATTTTTGCATAGAAAAATACATCATGACTTTTCTGGCAACCCAAAAGCCAAAAAGTTTGAAGTCAGAATCTAGAAAATCTAAAAGACTGACTTGTCAAGTTTTTAGAAAGTGAGAGAGCAAATGCTTTATTTAAAGTCCATTTACTCTTGTGGATGAATATGGAAGATTTACTGCTGAGTGAAGCACGCCAGGCTATGAAAGAGAGACATTGTATATCTCCACTTAATATATACTGAATGTCTGCACTCTAAGGCCGAAACCGAATGACTAAAGGATGTAGAAACATAATAAATGGTTATAAATACCAGTTACAGTGTGGGAAGAGGGTTGGTGAAGAAGTGGAATATGAGGAAGAACATTAAGGAGAAAAATAGAGAGGCAAGTCGCTTATGAGACAAAGAAATGGGTTATTATCCATTGAAGATAATTCTATAGTGTCGTTAACTGGACTGATGAGAAATATACAAATGTTGGAATATTCCCTTTGCAAACTAAGTAACACGTGATTGAATGTATAAAAGAAACTGAAATTAAAAAAGGGAAAAAAAGTTCACTTACTCTCACTTTAGAGATGAATGGTGTAACAATTTAAGATTTCGTTCTTGGGGGCCAGCTGGTAGTATGGTGGTTGAGGGCACTGGACTCCCATGTGGCTGCCATGGTTTGAGTCCCAGACTTAGCAGCTTTCTCTCTCTCTCTAGTCAAAATTGGAAAACGATGATAAATAAATGTTTTTTTAAAAATGTAGTTCTTTGGGGACCAGCAGTTGGTGTAATGGCTATGTCGCTGTAATCCCATGTAGTTGACTTTGGTTCAAGTCCTGGACCCAGTGGCTTAAATTCACACCGGGCACGTGTGTGTGCATGCCCAAGGTCCCGTGAGGAGAATGAGGAGAAGGAATTGTGGCATGGCCATCCCTCCCGGGGGGTGATTTCTCACTTTCTATCTCTCTGTCTCTCGGTTTTCTGGCAAGGGTACATGCCCTATAGCAAAGCTCTCCAAAAAGAAAAAATAATTTAGTTTTTCGGTAATATTGTAAGGGCAGTGTATTCTATAGTCACTCATTTATTGATAGAATGCTTTCAATATTCTGAGTTTGGCAAAGAAAAATTGTTTTAACTTTGAAATAAAATTTTTGTTTGCATTCTCATTCAGATATGGCCATCTTGTAAGCCTGAATTGTTGGGAGATGTAGAATTTTTACCAGAGAGAAAATTCTGATCTGCTCGAATACATGGGCAAGGACTTTGTCCAAATCTTAGATTTTGATTTCAGAAATGTACTTTATTTATTTTTTAATAGTTTGTTATGGGGCGCATGCACTCACTGGAAGGAGACAGAGACAGAGAGAATGAAGAAAAGTGAGAAATAGCCCCCTGGGGGATGGCCATGCCAACATCCTTTCTCCTCCATTCTCCTCTCAGGATTTTGGGCAAGCACACACACGCACCTGGTGTGATTTTCAAGCTACCAGGTCTGGAACTCAAGCACTCAGTCAACCATGAGGGATAGAGCCACCTTAAACTTAATCTTCTTCATCTTTATCATTTTAAGAGCACCTATTACTCAAAAGCAATAAATGTCTTTATTAACATTATCTAAAATAGCCTTCCTATAGCAGCCCTATAGGAGGACATATTTCAGAGATGACAAGATTCAAGCTAAGGCCCTCAGTAGAACTGGTCTGATTCAGAAGCTCTTCGCTCTTCTCCACTATACTTCATTTAAGGAATTATCAAGTGTTTCAAAATTTCCCCAAGGTTAGGAATCACTTTCGATAACTTCTTTTGCCTCATGTTAATCATTGGCATAACTTTACTATACTTTTCCTACTATTGTTATAGTCTACTCAAGGAGAAATAAGAGGACATCCAGACATAGCCAAATTTATTGGAGTTTATTGATTAAGCCGGCAGCATGAGAGGGGGGCGTACTCATGTTTCTCAAAACCCCGCAACCCTGAGTGAAAGGAGAAAAGGAGTTTATGTAGGCTATAATTACGCTTTATCTCAGGATGACATGTTGGTAGTAACAAAGGGAAGGGGCTTTCTTTAAAGCAATAAAGCCAGTTACAGACACAAAGCAAGCAGGTTAATCATTCCTAAGGGCATGTTCTGAACACAATAGACTCTTAATGGCTCCCCTGGTAACAGGCATGGTCCCTTGGTAATGGACTGTTTCTTAGGGCTTCTGTTGATCCTACCTACTGTAGCTACTGTAGTGGGAGGGGGAGAAGGAGGCACAATTTCTAAGATGGAAGTACCCCTTCAAAATGGAGTTGGGCTTGCTTCACCATGATTTTCAGCATTTGGATGAAGCTTTTACTTCCTAAATCCCAGACTTAGCTCTAAATTTTCTGATTGGGCAGGAAGCCAGGCTGCTGCATGGAAGAAAATGACAGTTGGGGGGTGCTGGCCAGTGGCATGGTGGTTAAGGGCACTGGACTCCCACATGACTGACTGTGGTTCAAGTCCTGGACCTGATGGCTTGCTTTCCACTCCCCCTCCCCACTCTGCCCCTCTCTGGTCAAATTAAAATAAATAAATAAAGCTTTTAAAAAATGACAGTTGGCTCTCATTACAGCTTAACTTCATTTCTTTAGGTTGTTTCCCCAATTTTTCTTTGTCCTGTAAAGCATTTCTCTGGGGCTAGCTGATGGCTTGGAGCTGAAAGCACTAGATTTCATATGGCCAGTTGAGCAATTTGAGTTCCAGACTCAAATTGCTTGGAAAATACGCTGTGTGTGTGTGTGCCCAAAATCCTGAGAGGAGAATGGCAAAGAGATTGCGGCATGGCTGTCCCCTCTGGCCGGGATGTGTGTGTGTGTGTGTGTGGGGGGGTGTTAGACTCCCACATGGCTGACTGTAGTTCAAGTCTTGGACCTGGCAGCTTAAAAATTATGCCAGGCGTGTGTGCATGCATGCCCAAAATCCCAGAAAAAGAAGGGAGGAGAAGGGATTGCAGTGTTTTCATCCCCCATTGGGGATCATTTCTCACTTTCCCTCTCACTATGTCTTTCCATCTCTCTCCTCTCCTGCGAGCACACAAACCCTATAGCAAAACCCTTATCTCATTTTTATCGCTATATCACAGCTACAAAATTATAATAATGTCAGACCTGAAGACCAAGTTGTTTTAAGGAAATTTGTGCCAAGAAATATTAGAAAGATCTTGGTCTCTGGAGTATAACAGACTTGTTTTCAAATCCTGATTCTACTATGAACTAGCTATTTGATTTTGGGCAATTAACCTGAGTTTTTGGGTATCAGTTTCCTCATTTACAGAAATAGGATAGCCACGCAGGTAATATGGTGGTTAAGGGTGCTGGACTCCCACACGGCCAATCGCAGTTCAAGTCCTGGACCTGGCTATTTGCTTACTCTCTCTCTCTCTTTCTCTCTCTTCCTCTGTCCCTTTCTGATCAAATTAAAATAAATAAATAAAATTAAATAAAATAATTTTTAAAAAGCAGGGGTTGGGGGTGGTAGGTGGCATGGTGGTTTTAAAGCCACTAGATTCCCACATGGCTGACCATGGTTCAAGTCCTGGACCTGGTGGCTTGCTCTCTCACTTTCCCTTTCCCTGTCTCTGCCTCTGTCTGGTCAAACTAAATAATAATAATAACAAGTAGAATTAAATAAATAATTTAAAAAGCGGGGGGGGGAGCTAGCAGGTGACATTGTGGTTAAGGGTGCTGGACTCCCACATGACCTGCTTCTGTTCGAGTCCTGGACCTGGCAGCTTGCTTTTTTACTTTCTCTCTCTCACTCTCAATCTGACCTTCTCTGGTCAAATTAAAATAAATAATGTTAAATAAAATAATTCTTTGAGAAAAAAAAAAAAAGAAGTAAGATAGCCACGAAGACCAGCCCTTGAGAAAAAAAAAAAAGAAGTAAGATAGCCAGGAAGACCAGCCAGTGGCATAGTGGTTAAGGTGCTGGATTCCCTCATGGCTGACCATGGTTTGAGCCCCAAACCCGATGGCTTGAAAATCATGCTGGGTGTGTGTGTGCACCCAAAATCCTTGGAGGAGCGTGGAGAAGAGAGTCCAGGTAGCATCCCCCAAGGGGTGATTTCTCACTTTCCCTCTCTTTGTCTCCAGTGAGCCCACTCACCCTGTGGCAAAAACCTAACAAGGCGTGACAGGTAAAGTCCTGACATGTAAGTGTTAAGCAGATGTTATTTATGTGCCCCCTTCTATGCATACACTTGCACTGTCGTGTGTATGCTTTACTCACACTACTCGTTTTAGGGAGTGATACTGAACATATAATTTAAGCTCTGTGAGGCTGTTTTTTCATTCATCAATTCAGACAACATTTATAACAATTCAGGTTATTGGAACCAGCAGTGGTATAATGGTTACATCACTGGACTCCCACGTAGTTGACCGTGGTTCCAGTCCCAGACCTGGAGGCTTAAAACTCATGCTAGGTGTTTGTGTGAGCATGCCCAAAACCCTTAGAGGAGAATGGAGAGAAGGGATAACGGAGCAGCCATCTCGCCTGGGGAGGTGATTTCTCACTTTTTCTCTGTCTCTGTCTCTCAGTGAGCACACACACCCTATAGCAATACTCTCTCTAGTAACAACAACAACAAAAAAGCTGACAGTCTACTGGGGGAGATGACAAACCCAGTAATAACATTGCCATGTGATCAGTGCTGGGCATGTTCGCTGGAAGTGTGTACCATAGGGCAGAAGATGAGTGATGGCTTTCCTGAGGATGATGCTTGAGCTGTTTTGAAGGATCAGAAGTAGAGCCAGGGAGGAAGAACATGTCAGCCAAAAGGGGAAGCATGTAAAATATTTTAGACTAATTTAGAGCTGTGAATGTTCTTTGTTACCTTTAAATTACACCAGAGGGTGTGGCCAGGAGATGGTACAGTGGTTAAGGTGCTGGACTCACGCATGGCTGACCGCAGTTAGAGCCCAGGACCTGGTAGTTTGAAGATCACACTAGGTGCGTGTACATCCACAATCCCTAGGAGAATGGAGGAGAAGGGATTGTGGAGTGGCCATCCTCTCTTGGGGAGCATGGGTGATTTCTGTTCCCCTTTCTATGTCTCTCTCTGTTGAGTACATGTTCCCTATGGCAATAACCTAAAGAAAAAATAGACCAGAGGGTTGGCAGATTGTGACCCTTCAGCCAAATCTGGCCTGACTTATGTTTTAGTAAATACACTTTTTTTTGGGGGGGGGGTTGCTATAGGACACATGCACTCACCAACAAGCAAGGACACATGCACTCACCAGAAAGAGAGACAGAAAACGAGAAATCAGCCCCCCTGGGGAGGGGGGGGTTGGCCACGCCACAATCCCTTCTCCATTCTCTTCTCAGGATCTTGGGCATGCACGCATATGTGCTGGCATGAGTTTAAGCCACCAAGTCTGGGACTCCAACAGTGTTCGACTATGTGGGAGTCCAGTGACATAGCCATTATGCCAACTGCTGGTCCCGGTAAATACCCTTTTGTTGGAACACAGCCATGCCTCTCTACCTACTTGTCTTGACTTTTCTTGTGCTACAGTTAGCAATTGTGACAGAGACAGTCTAGCCTGAGAATCCTAAGATACTTACATTCTGATCCTTTATAGAGGAAACGTGCCAATCCCACGTTAGACAGTTGTAAAGCACTATTATGAGCAAGGTGAGGCGAGTCTCTTCATCCTCCTTGTGCTCCCACACAAGTGCTCATCCCCAGTCCCAGTTCTCCTCATGCCGCTCCTGCTGGGTGGCTGCTCTGTGCAACAGGTCCTCCGTATAACCCAGAGTTCCCAGCAAGGGCCTGGGTTTGGTACTTGTTGGATGGCAAGGCTGGTGGGAGAGGACAGTGGTTCGAGAGGTTGTGCTGTGGCTGTACGTGAGGAGTGGATCACTGTTCCTCACTTCTCAGTCTAGTCTGGTATGTGTTTGGCAAGGGAAGAGGTGAGTGTTAGTGTCCTCTCCTTGTATCTTGTTTGGTGGAGAGAAATTTCCAAGGAAGGAAAGGATGTTGGCAGGTGGGAGCAGAGAGGAGACACTGTGGCATGAGAAATAGCGTGGTGAGAGAGCCTCAGCAGTGTGATGACTTAATATTGCCTGCGTCCAAGTGTCACCCCGAGCTCCTCCTGCTGTAAAAAACAGACCTAATGATGTTCTTTGTGTCCTGTCAGCTACAGCGCCTAACTTTAGATTCTCAATATTTGATTTACTCTTGGATCGCAAACCCTTGTATTGCACACCACCATCTCTAAGACCTGGCTTGCAGCTCTTTTGCTTATTGGGCTCCTCTTCTCTGCCTTGAGCTCTCTCCTGACCGAAAACTGTGGACTCCCTAAATTCTACTTTGTTTTTCTGATTCTCTTGGGTTATGCCTGACAAATGCTACTTAGGATTCCTTAGCTGCGGTCTGAACCTCTTGGCTTTGGTCTTTTAGATTCCCTTTTGAATTCAAGTAATTCTCCATCTCTGACACATTGATTTCATCCTTATCTTTGCCCACAGTTCCCTGAGTTCTCCACCTCTATCTAGTCCGATCCTGTTGTTATCTGTGTCCTACAGGGAGCCCAAAGTACTTCACTAAAAATCATTATGCCTGTTCCTATTCTTAGCCTGTCCTATTGATTCATTTGAGCTGCATCAGTGCAGATATCTGCCGATAAATAGCCAGATAATGCTATTAACTTCGACAGTGGGAGCTTTGGAGGTCTTTGAATTCTTTGGTAATGATGATACTTTTTGTAAATCTGTGCTCTTTAATTTTCCTCTTTTTTTTTTTAAAAAGACTTATTTATTTAATTTTCTTTGTTACTATTATTGTTATTAAATTTTACCAGAAGAGAAAGGGAAAGTGAGAAAGCATACAACCAGGTCTAGGAGTTGAACTGTGATCGACTATGTGGGAGTCCAGTGTCTTAACCACCATACCACCTGCCAGCCCCTAATTTTTCTATTTTGGCAAGAGAATTTTTAAATTTTTAATGTGTTCCTTTAACTTTATTTTCTACCTCTTACTAGTCTTGTTTCTATTTTTAATTTAAAATTAGGCTTATATAGTTTAATACAGAATTGGTATATCCACATCTTCAGGTATAGGGACTCCAGATTTTCAAATAAATAGAACTAACTAGTAAAAAAAGAAAAAGTTAAGTAGATTGTAATGTAACATTTTAAAGCTGTAATATTAAAAAGAAAATGTTCATAAATTTCTTTTTTCCCTCTCTTTTCTGTTTTTTTGCTTGGGCACATGTACTCACCCATGAGAGATGGGGCAGGGAGTAGGGGAGCACCCCACTATGTGGCATGGTCACAAAGCAATTCCTTCCCTTCCCCTCCATTTCTCCATCCTGCTGGAATTTTGGACATGCATGCATGCACATGCACCTGCTGTGTTTTTCAAGCTGTTTGGGCCAAGATTTAAACTCTAGTTGGACATGTGAGATTTGGCTCCCTAAACTACCAGGCTATGGGGCTGGCCTCATATTTTTTGTATTACTGTTTAGTTTTAATATTATAATAGTTTTGTTTGTAGCAGACATTTTAAAGATGATACTTTGATCATTTATGGCAATGAGGTCTTTAATTTGATACCAGCTACTCTTTATAAAGATTAAAATTAATGTTATTTTAAAAATATTTCAAAAGCTTTCTTATTTTAAGAAGTTTTCCCCTTGGGGTGCATGCACTCACTGGTTAGAGAGCAAGTGCGAGATAGTGAGAGGGAAAATGGGAAAGCATCCCCCAGAGGGATGGATACACTGCAGTCCCTTCTCCTCCATACTCCTCCTGGGATCTTGGGCATGAGTGCACATGCACCTGGGTCCAGGACTTGAACTGTAATTGACTGTGTGGGAATCCAGCACCATAACCACTATGCCATCTGCTGTCTCTGCTGTCATGTTTTTACAAAGTCTAGCTTTGACTCTGACAAATTGAAGTGAGCTATACAGCTAATTTAAACAGGAATCATGATTATTCTTGGGTTTCAAGTTTTTCCCTTTTTGTTTTTGTAGAGAGATTTTTGCTATAGGGTCCATGCACTCACTAGAGAGACAGTGAGAGACAGACAGAGCTAGAAATCACTTCCAGAGGGGATGGCCACACCACAGTTTCTTCTCCTTTATTCTCCTCTTGGGATTTTGGGCACACATGCACAGTGTGTTTTAAGCTGCCGGGTCTGGGACTCAAGCCACAGTCAGCTACATGAGAGTCCAGCGCCTTAACCACTGTGCAACCTACTGGTCCTTTGGGTTTCAGGATCTTAGGAGATAAACATGTCATCACTTATCAGAGCATATCTATTTTCTGCTAAATTGTAGAGTTACAGCCGAAGTCAAGCACAACATCACCAACACTGTGGTATGCAGAGTACAGGGAGAGTGGAACAGTGTTCTTGAGTTCACTTACAGCAATGGAGAGACGAAGTGTGTGGATTTGACGAAATTGTCAGTGACAAAGAAAAGAGTGAGACCTCTGGAGAAGCAGGATCCATTTGAATCCAGGTGTGTTTTCCTTGCATCCATCCGGGAAAGAATCAGAAGCTCTGGAACTAATGTAAGCCTTTTTACTGCCTGACATTGAGCAGGTCACTGTACCAGTTGATAACAGCTTCCTCCTCTATGGAAGTGAATGAGTTGGTCTGATCTGATGTTATTAAATCCCTTATCGGCAATGACATCATAAGGTCTACAGTCATATTTTAATACAAATCAAATACTTGTAAACTGAACAGAATTATTAACCACGTTTAACAGTCATAGGATTATTATCCTTGCCATAAAACTTCTTACAAATTATTAACAAGCAGGGAACTCCAAGAGAAAAATATGACCAAAAGACCATATGTAGTTCACCAAAATAAAAAAATGTTGAATGCCCACTAAGAAAATGAAAACTTATTCAGTGTAGTTAAAATGCAAAGAGATGCAAATTAAACAGTAAGACAAATTATTAGAATTATTTAATTTTATTTATTTTAATTTTTAATTTGTTATAGGGCATGCATGCTCACGAGAGAGAGAGACAGACACCAGGTCCAGGATTTGAACCATGGTCAGCCATGTGGGAGTGTCCAGCACCTTAACCACCACGCCACCTGCCAGTCCCATAATTATTTAATTTTATTTATTTTAATTTTTAATTTGTTATAGGGCATGCATGCTCACGAGAGAGAGAGACAGACACCAGGTCCAGGATTCAAACCATGATCAGACATGTGGGAGTCCAGTGCCTTAACCACCATATCACCTGTTGCCCTCCCTCTTTTTTAAAAGATTTTTTTATTGGGACCAGCAGTTGGCATAATGGCTATGTTGCTGGACTCCCATGTAGTCTACTGTGGTTCGAGTCCTGGACTCAGTGGCTTAAACTCATGCCAGGTATGTGTGTGTGCGTGCCCAAGATCCCGAGAGGAGAATGGAGGAGAAGGGATTGCAGCATGGACATCCCCCCTGAGGATTGATTTCTCACTTTCTGTCTCTGTCTTCCTGGTGAGCGCAAATGCCCTATAGCAAAAACCTCTCCAAAAAAAAAAGATTTTTTTTATCTACCATAGGGCATGTGTGTTTGCCAGAGAGAGAAAACAGTGAGAGGAAAGTGAGAAATCAACCCCCACACTGCAATCCCTTCTCCTCCATTATCCTCCTGGGATTTTGGGTACCCACACATACATGCCTGGCATGATTTTCAAGCTGCCAGGTCTGGGACTTGAACTGTGATTGGTCATATGGGAGTCTGGCGCCTTAACCACTCACCACCTACTGGCCCCAGTGATTATGATTTTAAAATATTATGTAATGAAATACGTCAGCATCTGGAAAATCTGCATAACTTAGTGAACTTGTATTTTTCAAATAACCAGTGCATGATGTTACAGAATCATACATAAATGGATAAATGATCCATTCAAGGTGCAGGTTAGATCAATGAATTTCCATCTAACATCATATAAAAATTGATAATTTTTAGTTTCTTACATTGCAAACTGCCTCTTGTTGAGTTTTGGTACAATAACAAAAAATTGAATTTTTCTGGGGAAAAAAAAATCTGCTATTGCCTTTCCTAACTATGTCTGTGTGAGACCAGATTTTCTTTATATACTTTAAACCAATATATTAGGTTGTCAGGAAAGATACGAGTATTTTCCGTGCAAAAATGTGTCATGATTTTCCTGACAACCCAAAGTTACAACACGAATATAAAAGCAGATATAGGAGCCCAAATATTTTTATTATCATCATTATTATTATTTTTTGGAGAAGTTTTTTGTTGTTGTTGTTATATGGTGCATACATTCGCCAGAGAGACAGAGACAGAAAGCGAGGGCCAGCGATTGGCATAATGGCTAAGTCGCTGGACTCCCATGTAGTTAGCCGTGGTTCGAGTCCCAGACCTGGTGGCTTAAACTCACGCCAGGCGCGTGTGCGTGCGTGCCCAAGATCCCGAGAGAAGAATGAGGAGAAGGGATTGTGGCATGGCCATCCCCACTGGGAGGTGATTTCTCGCTTTCTGTCTGTCTGTCTCTGTCTTTCTGGCGAGTGCACATGCCCTATAGCAAAAACCTCTCCAAAAAGAAAAAGAAAGCTAGAAATCGCAACCCACAGGGGATGGCCATGCCACAATCCCTTCTCCTCATTCTTCTCTCGGGATCTTGGGCACGCACGCACACGCGCCTGGCGTGAGTTTAAGCCACCAGGTCCAGGACTCGAACCACCGTCGACTACATGGGAGAATAGTATATAGGCTATTGGGCAAACTCTCCTTCTAAAATTTTTATGGTGTTAGTCCTTACATTTAGACTGTGATCTATTTTGAGTTTATTTCTGTGTATGACGTGAGGTGAGGGTCTGAGTTCATCTTTTTCCATATGTATGTCTAATTATTTCAGCATTATTAGTTGAACAGACTGTTTCTTTAGTCAAGAATTGTCCTGACAGTTTTCTTTTGCTAGAGTTTTGCTGAGCTTCCTCTCCCCTGAAGTGAGCGAGAGCACTTGGAGGACTCCGCTCATCCGTTTCCTACCCTCATGGCTTACCGCTCAATGGGGCGTGGTTACACCAGTCATCTGTAGTCCTTTTTTCTCTGTTTTTCCATCCCTTCAGGATTTTCAGTACATACACCTGGTGTGTATTGCAGGCTGCCAGGGCCTGGGCTTACTACCATGATTGGTCTTGTGGGATCTCACTTTTTTTTTTTTTTAAGGTTTTTGCCATAGGGCATTTATGCTCACTGGAGAGAGACAGTGAGAGGGCCTCAAGGGAATGGCCACACCCTTCTCCTCCTTCATTCTGGGCATGCATGCACATGTGTCCAGCATGATTTTCAAGCTGCCAAGTCTGGGACTTGAACCACATTTGGCCATGTGGGAGTCCAGCACCTTAACCACCACACCACCTGCTGGCCCTAGGATCTCAGTTGCTATCATATCCCTTAAGTGTGTGCTACAGGGCCAGCCTACTTGTTTTTCATTTAAAAGAAGCAGCAGCAGCATGCTGGAAAGCAGCAGCATGGCATAATAATCAGCATTCATGTAACTCATGGGCATGGCTTTATGTATCTCATTTGGGAAATCTACTTCTTAGAAAGTGTTTTAATTTTGAGGATATCAGTTGTTTTTAATTTTCTTTGTAAGAATGTTTATAAAATATGTAGTTTTTCGATCCCAGGCGATTATGGAAAAATGTGACCGACGCTCTGAGGGAATCTGAAATTGATAAAGCCACAGAGCATAAACGCTCCCTGGAAGAACGCCAGAGAACTGAGGAAAGGCATCGAACGGAGACAGGCACACCCTGGAAAACACAGTATTTTATCAAAGAGGTATGTCAGCCATGCATTCAGGCTGAAAGTCATTTTCTTCTATTGAGAACTTTGGCTTCCTAGACTTTGTTGTATCTTGAGCATTTTTATTTTTAAATGTGGTCTATTTAACCGTGCGCTTTCTCGTGAGCTTTTCATAATTTGTCAAAGTAAATAGTTTACCAGCAATTTAGATAGAATTTATATGAGAGAGGGGCGGAGGTTTATTGACAGGGTCTCACTGTGTCACAGTCTTCCTGTCCCCACTTGCCAGTGTGCAGGACTCTGGGGGCATACCACTGTTTCCAACCTCTTGGGCTGCTCAGGCAGCCAACCCAGGCTTCCAGTATGAGCTCAGCTTCGGAGCAGCAGCATCTTAGCCACGTGTGCCACTTCAGTGGAGCTAGATACAGGATATTTGGGATATAATTTAGCCAAACAAAATTTTTAGTCACAATCATAGGATATGTCATTTATAATTTGTTGTCTTTTAAATCATACCTGCAATTATCTTTTTACTTCTGGAGACCATGTATTATGGGAAACAGGAGAAACTTAATTGGATACACACAGGATGATGAAGTGGCTAGATGTGAGGGTGTGTAGCATGAAAAACAGAAAACTCGGATCATGTATTATAAACTTTTTCACATATGTAAGCTCATCACATAGAACATTTTTATAGTTGAGCATCCCTACTCAAAAATATAAAATGTTCCAGGTAACCAGCAGTTAGCGTAATGGCTATGTCGCTGGACTCCCACGTAGTCGACCGCGGTTCGTGTCCCGGACCCGGTGGCTTAAAACTCACGCCGGGCGCGTGTGCGTGCGTGCCCAAGATCCTGAGAGGAGAATGGAGGAGAAGGGATTGAGGTGTGACCATCCCCCCTGGGGGGTGATTTCTCGCTTTCTGTCTCTATGTCTCTCTCTGTCTGTCTGGCGAACGCAGGCGCCCTACAGTGAAAATCTTTCAAAAAATAAAAATAAATAAAATAAAATAAAATGTTCCAACATCTGAAGCCTTTCAGGTGCTGACACGACATAAGTGGGAATGCCTCGCTTGCTCTGTCACTCCCTGACTCAGTCAGAATACTGAAACACAAGATTACTGTATCAAACAACGCTCAGACTATGTTTAAGGTGTATCTGAAACATAAATGAATTTTATGTTTAGACTTGGGTCTCCTCCACAAGATATCTCATTATGTATATGCAGATATTCTGAAATCAAAACAAAACAAAACAAAAACATCCAAAATACTTCTAGCCCAAAGCATTTCAGATAAGGGGTACTCAACCCGTATGAGTTAACATGGCTATCTAGAACTACGTTCACATTGCCAGGAAGCAAATTTGGGAATTAATAAAGAAGAAATGATATAATCATCAAAAACATCTAATACATTTATCTTATAGTATTCTTTTTTTCTTTTTAGAGGGAGATTTTTGCTATACAGTATGTGAACTTGGAGAGACAGAGAGAAAAAGTGAGAAACCACACCCAAGGGGGGATAGCCATGCTGCAGTCCCTTCTTCTCCATTCTCCTCTTGGGATTCTGGGCACACATGCACATGCACCTGGCATAAGTTTTAAGCTGCTGGGTCCAGGACTCGAACCACCATCAACCACGTGGAAGTTCAGTACCTCAACCACTGTACCATCTGCTGGCCCTAGTAAAGAATTCTCTGTCACAAGACCTGTATAAGAGACCAGGCTTATGTAGAAGAATTTGATATGGGGCCAGCAGATATCATGGGGGTTGGAGTGCTAGTCTTCCACATGGTCAATTGTGGCTTGAGTCCCAGACCTGGTAGCTTGAAATTCACACTGGAGACGTGTGTGTGCTTGCTTGAAATCCCAGGAGGAGAATAGAGAAGAGATTGTGTCATGGCCATACCACTGAGAGGTAATTTCTCACTTTCTCTCTCAATATTTTTGTCTATTATTTCTGGTGTGAACTGAGAGTAATAAAAATAATCAACTAAAGCTTATATCAAGAAAATTTTTGTCTATAGCAAAGTCTAAAGAAAAACCCATTTTGGCTGGGTTACACTGGGCCAACTACAAGGTTCGAATCCTGGATCCTGAAGCTTGAGAAATATGCCAGGCATGTGTGCCCGAAATCTCTAGTGGAGAATGGAGGAGAAGGGATTACAGCATGGCTAATCCCCATGGGTGATTTCTAACTTTTCTTCTCTATCTCTTCTCTCTCTGGCAAGTACATGTGCTCTGTAGCCAAGTCAAAAAAAAAAAAAAAGACAGGCCAACAGGTGGCGTAGTGATTAAAGGCTCTGGCCTCCCAGCATGGCCAGCCTTAGTCCCAGACCTGGTGGCTTCCTTTCTCACTTTCCCTCTCTTTTTCTGTCTCTTCTGGTCAAATTAGAAAATAATAATAATGAATAAAGTTAAAATTAAAAAAAGAAAAACTCATTAAATTTTAATATTGGTCTATCGGTAAGGAATCTGGAAAAAAATAATCTGATGATTTTTGCATAGTTATTACCTTTGAAAATTCATAGTTTATTACTGTAGTTCTACTACTTGTATTTTTTTGTTTGTTTTAATTTTTAAAATTATTATTATTATTATTTTCTTCCATTTGACCAGAGAGAGAAAAAGGGAAAGTGAGAAAGCAAGCTGCTAGGTATAGCACTCAAACCATGGTCGGCCATGTGGGAGTCCAGCCACCTGCCAGCCCCTACTTGCATTATTTTTTAATCTTTGGGTTAAATGCCTACTGTTTTAAGGGAAAGTATTTTGCATCTCTATAATTTTATATGAAGAATATATGTGTGTAGTTATTATTGAAAATTATATTTGAATAACCTTGGATTTTTTTTTTCCCATTTCAAGCTCATTAAGAGAATGATATATGGGGCCAGCAGCTGGCATGGAGGGTAAAGTGCTAGATCCATATGGCCAGCTATGCAGTTCAAGTCCTGGACATGGCAACTTGAAAATCACACTGGACGCATGTGCGTACATGCCCAAAATCCCAAGAGGAGAATGGAGAAGAAAGGATTGTGGTGTGGTCATTCCCCCTGGGGGGGTGCTTTCTCACTTTCCCTCTTTCTTTCTGTCTCTTTCTGACAGATGCATATGTCCTATAGCAAAAAATTTTAAAAATAGAGAGAAAGAAATGTATACACTAAGAGTAGAATCTAGAGATGGAAGTGTCCTGAGTTAGGACCTCTATAGACTGTTACAGAGGAGCCCTATGGGCTAAGAACAGGGAGCTTTATTTGTTAAAGGATTCAATTGATAGAATTTTTAAAGGATAGGCACCATGATTCTTGCTATTGACATAATATGCTACTTTTCCTTTTTCTTTTTCTTTTTTTTTTTCAATTTGTTATAAGGCATGTGTGCTAGCAAGTGACAGAGAGAAAATGAGAACGCACCGCTCTAGTGGGGATGGCACTGCCAGTCCCCTCTCTTCTGTTTTCCTCTCAGGATTTTCGCATGCAAACAAAGGCGTCCAGTGTGTTTTTCAAGCCACTGGTTCTGGGACTTGAACTGTGTAGTTAGCCATGTGGGATTCAGCTGCCTTAAATAACTATCACACCACTGACAGGCCCTCATTTATTCTTTATAGGATAGACATTGAGAACCTATCTCTTAATCTCTTTATCACAGTCATGTTACACAAATATTGAAAATATGGGATAAGATATAATGAGTGTCCAATCGAATAGTGAATTTCTTTCAGCCTAGATGGTCTAAGATAACTGTCTGGGGGAATAGTAGGTAGGAAGTAACAAAACTCAAATTCAGGCCTCGTTTTTTTTTTTTTTTTTTTTTTTTGGTGGGGGGGGGAGAGGTTTTTACTATAGGGTGCGTGCACTCTCCAGAAAGACAGAGACAGAGAGACAGAAAGCAAGAAATCACCTCCCAGGAGGGATGGCCACGCCACAATCCCGTCTCCATTCTCCTCTCAGGATCTTGGGCATGAACGCACATATGCCCAGCGTGAGTTTAAAGCACTGGGTCCGAGACTTGAACCATGGTCGACTGTATGAGAGTCAGCGACATAGCCATTACACCATCTGCTGATCCCGGGATTTCTTAAATAGTGTGCCCTGGCATGGTGGTACGGCATAGTGTGCCCGCTTTTCTGACTCCTAAGGACTGCTCTTGTGCATGACAGGTATTCCACAGACTGCAGGGTGGACGGTATGGTTTTAGGCTAATTCGCTTGCCCACTGCTCACTGCCTTCTGTGTGCTACTACTCCATGGCCTGGGGGTTGGGGTCCCCTGGTATAGCAGCTGGGTTAGAGTTGTGTCATATTAACTCCCTGCTCCTGTGGGGCTGACATGTCCACTCCTGGGTGTGGCTGGACTCCAGTGTATGCTGTCACGCAGGCGACATGCTGCAGAGTCCAAGTGAGGCCATGAGGACGGCAGTCAGTCCATGATAAATTCGGAGCTGCCACACGTGGCCCACTGCTAAGAAATCACCAGTTTTTGAAAAATTGACCTTTGTGTCTCCTGTGGTCCTAAACAGAATGCTGGGCTCAACATCCCATCATAGAGAAATGGAAGAAAACGGACGGTGTCATGATCACACTCCTTTTTAGGGTGCGCTCTCTCTCTGTCTCTTTCTAGTGAGCACACACAATCCTGTAGCAAATAAAATAAAGGGGGAGTCCTTGTTGCTATGAGTCAAATAATTGCTAGATTTAGGTCATTTTTAGAACAAGGTAGTAGGCTGGCTATGGAGCACAGTGGTTAAGCACTGTGTATAGGGAGCCAGATCACATATGGCCGACCGTGGTTCACATCCCTGATGGCCTGAAAAAGACATGCCAGGAGTGCGTGTACATGCCCAAGGTCCTTGGGATGAATAATGGAGAAACAAGGATGCAGAGTGCACCCTATTGGGAGGTACCTTCTCCCTTTCTCTGATGTGCACGCACTGCTCTCTGACAATAAAAGAAAAAGAATAAATATATAAAAATATGGATTTATTTCATTCATAAAAGAGACCCACACACATCTTCTTAGCAGCGTCCCCACACCACAGTCTAGTGGCGTGGTGGTTGAGGCGCTTAACTCCCACATGGCAACCGCAGTTTAAGTCTCAGACCTGGTGGTTCTCGCTTGCTCTATGAGCATGTGTGCCCCATGACAAATTTAAAAATAATGTAAATGAAATAATTTTTAATAGAAATCTGACTTTCTTTGCCTTGTCCCATGAACACTGAACTCCAGCCTTCACTCCCCTGATCCTTGCCCTGGTATGCTGCTGCAGCTCTTTTTTCTCATTTCGCTCTCCTATCTTCAGCTCACTCTCTGACTCCAACTTTACCTCTTTGCTGGATCCTGTTCACAGAAGCGAGGGGAAACTAATGGCTGAAAAGTCAGGAAAGAACCAAGAAAAACAGCACCTAGGCCCTAGAAATGCCCGCCAAGATGAGGAGGCCAGCCAGTGCTTTCACGACCCTTCCCTGTGCTCCTCCTGCTGCCGGTTGCTCTGTGCGTGAGGTCCTATCTGTAGCATCCTGGCGGCATTGGCAGAATTGCTAGAGATGACTTCTTTTTTTTTTTTTTTTTAAGAATTACTTATTTATTATTACTATTTTTCATTTGCTACAGGGCATGCGCACTCACCAAAGAGAGAGAGAGAGAGAGAAAGTGAGAAAGCAAGGCACCAGGTCTGGGACTCCAGCCATGGTCAACCACATGGTAGTCCAGCACCATAACCACTACCGTACCTGCTGACCCCCAGATGACTTTTTTCAATTAAATTGTTCCTGGATCACAAACCAGATCTTCCTGTTCCAGACCTCCTCACCCAATCCTAGCTAAACCACAGGCCTCATTTTAACTTTTTTTTTTTTTTTTGAGAGATTTTCATTGTAGGGCGCGT
>NW_006159920.1:629206-636479 GCF_000334495.1 Tupaia belangeri chinensis
TGAGAAATCACCCCCCAGGGGGGATGGTCACGCCGCAATCCCTTCTCCTCCATTCTCCTCTCAGGACCTTGGGCACACATGCACATGCGCCCGGCGTGAGTTTTAAGCCACCGGGTCCGGGACACGAACCCACGGTCGACTACATGGGAGTCCAGCGACATAGCCATTACGCTAACTGCTGGTTCCCCAGGCCTCATTTGATATCTTGGCACAGAGACTTTACTCTTTCGGCAGCAACTTTACTCTTCCACAGAACTCTTCTATTTATTTATTTTTATTTTTGTAAGAATTATTTTATTTAACTCTATTTGTTTTATTCATTTATTTTAATTTGACCAGAGAGGGACAGAGAGAGAGAAAGAGAGAAAGTAAGTGAGAAAGCAAGCTACCAGGTCCAGGACTCAAACCGTGGTCGGCCATGTGGGAGTCCAGTGCCCTTAACTACCACGCCAGCTGCTGGGTCCGAGAATTCTTCTTTTTAAATGTGAAGGTAGAATTTCATTTCAGTGAAGGCGTTGCTTGTAGTTTTAATTACTGATTTTAAAAAATACTAGAGGAATGGTCTTTCATTTATCTTTCTACTTGTTTCAGGGAGATGGCTGGGTTTATCACAAACCCCTTTGGAAAATAATTCCAGCAGCACAAACAGCAGAGTGACACATCTGTCTACAACCAAAGGAGGCTCTTCTCTGTTACCCCAGGCCCTCCAGAGTGGAGTCATTGCACTGAGTGACCTGCTTCCCGACCGCACAGACCGAAGCTAGCTGAACACGAATGTCCCTGCCAGGGCACCGGAGCACTGCAGCCAGACCACAGTGTTCACGGAGCACGACAGACCTCTCCGAACTGTTCATGTGATGTGAGCAATACCATCTTACAGCCTTTTTCCCGATCGGTAGATGACTAAGCCTTTTATCTAGTTTCTTCTAAAGCTAAGTTTGAGTCCCCTATTTTTGCACAGGGGCAGCAGATTCCCAGAACAGTGAGAACTCAGTGACTTTGATGTTCTTTATAGTGAAAAGTGAAGTTTCAGAGTTTGTGTTTTGCTTTCTGTCCATAACTGAAGTATTTGCTACTCTTGTAAACCAACCAAGAGGAGGAGGAGGAAGATGACCCAGAAGTGGATTCAGCCATTGTGCCTGAAATCAGTGTTAAAAAGACCATCCAGGTTGTGGTAACAAGGCATTCTATTTCTTCAGAAAGACTGTGTGCTTGAGTCTGAGGAACTTACCCATATCCACCTCTGTTGGAACTGTCTTTTACAAAGTATATTTATAAATTGATTAGAATTATAACCATGGAGAATTTTTTCTTCTGAGCATTTTAATATACTTGAAAATACATTGACTTGAACCGTTTCAGAACATTTTTCAATACCTAGTTTTATTAAATATTACACTTGAGAGACACTTTTTAAAAATGTGTTCATGTCAATATGATGAGAATTTGGCCTTTCTTAAGAACTAAGGCATTAAAGAAAATAGCAAATATTAAGAAAGAAAACTGTTACTTTTTCCCTTATTTTTTTCATTTGCAGGTTAATATTCAGTATTATGTGTTATCCCTCTGGATAAGTGTGCTTTATCTTAACTACTCTGTCCACTCAGAACGAAAACAAGTGACTATTCACATTCGTCAGTAATTCAGAAGTCATATATATGACTGAGTGCATGCAAGGTACGGTTTTACTTTCCTTCAAGGAAACTTCAATGCTGAACAAATATGATATTAAAAAATATCAGGAAGTTGTATTCAGGTACAAATCCTTTTTTAAATCAGTATTTTATTGAGGTTGAAGAATTGCTGGCAATGAAAAGAATAGTATGAATTATGGCTTTCTTCATTCATCCGAGTATTTATTGAGCACCCGCTTCCGGTGCCCACACTTGTTACTGCGAGCTACCTTAATCTCCCAGGAGTGGTGCCTTACTCTGTTTCTTCTGCTGTGGTCTTCCAATCAGTGTGTGCAGCATATCCTCGTGGTCCACCAGCCATCATCCATGGCTGGGTCTGTTGCATCATCATAAGAATTATAAGCTTTGTGCTTTGGTAAATTGTGTTCTGTTAAAGGGGTTAATAGGATGAAAACAGTAAAACAATAACTTTTTCAACAAATTGTAAACTACAAGAAAAAGAATTGGTTTGTGCAAAACCATTTTAATGATTCCCTTGTTCATTTTTGATGTGAAATGCACTGAAAAATCTCAAAACAAGTTATAGTTCATGTGTTGAGAAAATTGAGAAATAATAAAATTAGATAATAATGATGTCTTTGTCTGCTTTATGAGTCTAAGAAATCATTGAAAGTTTATATTTACTAGAGCTGTTACCCTCTTCATTTGAGAAGAGCATTGATATTCTCTTCAAATCCTTATCTGCAGGAATCTTTAGCTTAGGAAGTAGATTTAATGCTTTTAGCATTATGTTTTGTTTAGTTTTTGCAGTAGGGCACTGTGCTTGCTGGAGAGAGATACAGAGAGAAAACGAGAGACCACCGCACAGTAGGGATGGCCATCTCACAGCTCCTCCTTCATTCTCCTCTTGGAATTTTGGACCCAAACACATGTGCCAGCATGTTTTCTAAGCCGGTGGGTCCAGGACTTGAACTGTTCAGTTGGCCATGTGCAATCCAGCCTTCTTAAACCCACCAGCTGGCCCAAATATAATATTTTTAAAAATTAAAGTGTTTGGGGCCAGCCGGTGGTGTGGTGGTTAAGGCACTGGACTCCACATGGCCAACTGCAGTTCAAATCCCAGACCTAGTGACTTGAAACTTACACCAGATGCATGTGCTCAAAATTCAAGAGGAGAATGGAGAAAAAGGGACTTTGGTGTGGCCATCCTCCCGGGGAGAGATTTCTCATTTTCTCCTCTCATTGTCTCTCTCTGTCTCTCCTCCTCAAGTACATGCACCCTATGGTAAACACCTTTAAAAAAAAAGCGTTTAATTTTTAAATATAAAATGAAACCACTGATTTTTGTTTCCTTGTTTGAAAACACTGACTTTTGTTTCCCATTTATTTCTTTGGATTGTTGAGCCATTTTAAGAATTATTAAACAGTATGTTTTAAAATTCTTACGAAAAACAAGGGACCAGCAGATGATGTCATTGTTATGTTGCTGGACTCTCACATGGCTGACTGCATGTCAAGTTCCAGACCCGGTGGCTTATACGTGTGTGCCCAAAATCCTGAGAGGAGAATGGAGGAGAAGGGCTTGTGGTGTGGTCATCCTCCACTGGTGGGTGGTTCTCACTTTCTGTCTCTCCAGTGAGCGCACACACCCTATAGCAAAAATCTCTCTTAAAAATTTTTTTTTGCTACATAAATCCATGTATAAGTCATTGTAATCTCCCCACATTATTGTGTTGAACTGTTTGAGAGCAGTGAATTGCTATTTCTTTAGGATAATTATTCTCCCTTTTCCAAGTCTTCTTGACATTCTACTCCTCTCTTGGAAACTGAGCCCACAGAGAGAGGAATGAGCAAAACCTACTTCTAAAAGCTGCCGCTTATCCACCTCACAGAGCTCTGGAGGATTTTTTTCTGTACTTTGTTACTGTCTGGCCAGAAAAACAAAGTCTTGGGAGTATTTGCTACATATTTGTGTGTCTCTCTCTCTTTATAAATTTTTTAAAATAATTTTTTTAACTTGCATTAATTAATTTTATTTATTTATTTTAATTTGACCAGAGAGAGACAGAGAGAGAGAGAGAGAGAGAGAGAAAGCAAGCCGCCAGTAGTTCCGGTATTTGAACCATGGTCGGCTATGCGGAGTCCGGCATTCTTCACCATGCCACCTGCCGGCCCCTATATTTGTGTCTCTTATTTGGGCCAAGATCTTTTTTATTTATTTATTTATTTTTCAGTTTGCTGTAGGGCATATGTACTCACCAGAGACACAGAGAGAGAGAGTTAGAAAGCAAACCACCAGGTCAGGGACTCAAACTATTGTCAGTCATGTGGAAGTTTAGCACCTTAACCACCACGCAACCTACTGGCCTTCTTGGACCAAGATTTTTAAATGTAAATTTCATCCCAGCCAGTAGGAAGTGTGGATTAAGAAGTCCAAGGCTGGGACCAGGTGGCACAGCGGTAGACCACTCCATTCTGTAAAGGGTGGCCTACGTGGCAGGGCTCCAGGATCACATCGGACCAGCCTCGGCATATGGGACACTTGGATGCCCTTGACCCATTTTTGGTGGAGGCCAGAGGTGGATCACAGTGTCAAGACCCTGTTGACAGTGCTGTTTCTCTTTTTCTCTGACTTCATGGAAGAAATAAACTTCAGAAAGAGAAAGAGAATTGCCCTTTGCTTAAAAAAAAAGAAGCCCACATCTGCAAGTAACAAGGACGTTTCAGCCATGTATTTGTTTTTGTTTTATTTGTTTGTTTTACCATGGTGAAGACTTACCACCGTATACCTTTGTGAAATTTTTGTTACTAAGCTCCATAGTCACGTTCCAGTTAATTGCATTTTGAATAGTTTTTAAGCATGCAAAAATAATTTTAGATTGAGTATTAATGAGATGTGGCATATACATATTTATTCACTGAACTCTGCAAGTTCTGGCCACCATTATCTAATATCTAGTTTTCACCAAAAAGAAGAAGAACAAGCATTAAAATATTGAAGAGCTAGCCCCATAGTGCAGCTGTTAAGTACAGTGTACAGTGAGCTGAATCTCACATGGCCAGCCAGCCTTGGTTCAAATCCTGGCCCTGTGGCTTGAAAAACATGCTTAGTATACATGTGTGCCCAAAATTGTGACTGGATGAAGAAACAGAAGAATGAGAATTGTAGCATGACCATGGCCCATCAGGGGGGTACTTTCTCTCTCATTCTCTCTCTGGTGAGCTTATGCACCCTCTAGCAACAAAAAGAATTAATTTTTCAAAAGAATTAAAATACTGTATCCGTTGTTAATACTATAATACTAATTATAGTATTGTGCTTTATTACCACTATATCAGCCTGAAATTTTGTTACTTATATTACCTTGGGCAAGTAGGTGGCCTGGTGGTTACATTGCTGGATCCCACATGGCTGACTGTGGTGCAAGGCCTGGACGTGGCAACTTGCTTTCTTGTTTTCCCTCTCTTGTCAAATTAAAAATTCTAATAATAAAATAAATAAAATATATCTTTTAAAATATGGGGACTAGCAGTTGGTATAATAGCTATATCACTGGACTCCCATATAGTTGACCGCGGTTCGGGTCCTGGACCTGGTGGTTTAAACTCACGCCAGATCTGTGTGTGTGCGTGCCCAAGATCCTGAGATGAGAATGGAGGGGAAGGGATTGTGGTGTGGCCATCCCCCTGGGGGGGTGATTTCTCACTTTCTGTCTCTCTGTCTCTCTGGAGAGTGCACTCACCCTATAGCAAAACCTCTCAAAAAAAAAAAATCATAGTAAAAAATAAAAACACCAGGCGCATGTGTGTGTGGGCCCAAAGTCTTTTTTTGTTTGTTTTTGGTTAACTGACCTTTATTTTATTACCTTATGTACAAATCATACATGAATACCTTGAAATAAGTTTTCTCTGAATAAACCCATTTTCACTCAGCAAAATTCAAAAAGGGAAACATTAGGCCTTTCTGGTGTAGGAAAAGCCTTGCAACAGTCCCTAAGTGATTTCCACAAAATAAAAAAATGGACCCTAGTCTTACAGAAGTTTTGGCTTAATTTTACCAAGCATCAAGATGTGCCAAAAAAAGTTAAGGCAAGGCAGAGGCAAGTTACCAAAAAGTTACTAATACAGCAATATATTGCAGTCTGGAAACAGCCACTGTTTATTTACTGACTAGATTACAGAGATAACCATGGTGGTTACCTTAGTTCATCCTTCTAATAAGTCTGTTGATCTGGTCTTCCCTGTTCCCTGTTTACCTTCTACAAAATGAGTGGTCTTTTTCTTCACTCCACCTCGTGGAGAGGATAATTCGAAGGGCCACAGGAAGTTATTTGCTTCTTTGAATCGTTTTCCAATAGTATAGATTTCATGAATCCAATCCTCCATGCAGATGATGCCAAATTTACCAAGAGATTGAGCAATCAAAGAGTTATCTGTCAAAGCAATTCACTTCTTATTGATTTTGCCATAACCACGTTTGTCTATCAGTTCATTTACTGACTTCAGGTTCAGGCACCCCCAAGCAATATATGGTTCCACAATTTTCAGCATGTTAATTGAGGCCTTGTTGAGCTTAACAAAGGTGCCATTGAAGATCTGGCGGAGAGGAAGACAAAGAAGCTGCAACACCTTTCGAACCTTTGGGTTCACTCCATTGATATCTCTGATCCTGATGACAAACGCCAATTTGGGTTCTGCAGATATACAGAAGTTGCCAGCTTTTCTTGCCATCCTGGCCATGCGAATCTCAGTTCGGTACTTCTGTCTATATTCCTTATGATAGTGCTTAGCTTTTTCATAGATAAACTTCCTCCTTGCCTTTCGAAGTATCTTTTGAGCAAACTTCTTTCTCAGGCACTTGATCTTCAGCTCTGCAAAATTCCTTTGCTTTTCCTTAAGGGTTTCTGGCACAGCAGGAACCTTTTTCTTGGTGTCTTCCGTGGCAGCAGGAGCCTTTTTCTTGGTTTCTGCTGCAGCAGGAACCTTCTTTTTCTTCTCTTGAACGCCTTCCATGGTTCCAGCTGGAAAAGAGGACAAGAGCCCAAAGTCTTGATAAGAGGATGGAGGAGAAGGAATTGTAGCATGGCTATCCCCCCCCGGGGGAGGGGGGTGATTTCTCAGTTTTCCTCTCTCTGTTTCTGAAGAGTGCAAATGCCCTATGGCAAAAATCTTCCAACTACCGGGACCAGCAGGTGGTGTGGTGGTTAAGGCTCTGGACACTCCCACATAGCCAACCAGAGTTCAAGGCCTGAATCTGGTGGCTTGCTTTCTCACTTCCTCTCTCTCGCACTGTCACCCTGTCTCTCTCTGGTCAAATTAAAAAAAAAAAATGGGTGAATGAATAAATAAAATAAATAAAATAATTATTTAAAAAAACAAACAAAAACAATTACCTTGAGGCCAGCAAGTGGCGTAGTGGTTAAAGCAGTGGACTCCCACATGCTCAACCACAGTTTGAGTCCCAGATCTGGCAGCTTGAAATTCATGCCAGGTAAGTGTGTGTGTGTGTGTATACAGAATCCCAAGAGGAGAATGGAGGAGAAGGGATTGTGGCCTGGCCACCCCCCAGTGGATGATTTCTTGCTTTCTGTCTCTCTGTCTCTCTGGTGAGCATAGATGCCGTCTAAAAAAAAAAAGTG
>NW_006159920.1:636587-641227 GCF_000334495.1 Tupaia belangeri chinensis
TCTCTCTCTTTCTGTCCCTCTCTAGTCAAATTAAACTAAATAAATAAATAAAGTTAAATAAAATAATTATTTTTTTAAAAATTAACTTAGGGTGAAGGCTAAATTCTGTTCAGTATGTCCTCCCCCCACTCCAAGAATGGCAAACTAGTATGATTGCTCTAAAACCTACACCTTGGAGGAACTCTTTATTAACTGGGGTTGAGCAGGGATTTACCAGAAATGGTAGAAAAGGGAAGACAGGATGATTCTGCTAGGTGAGGATAAATGAAAACTTAAATACAATGGATATTCTAGTAGCATAAAATCCCAATTCGGTTCAACACCAAGCTGCACAAGAAATCTTATATAAGACGCTTACACATATTTTCATTTGATGTTTATAATAAACCCTGTGAAATTAAAAGTCAAGGGTGGGGACGAGAAGATAGTATAGTGGTTACATTGCTAGACTCCTACTTGGCCAACTGTGGTTCAAGTCCTAAACCTGGTGGCATTCAAATTCAGGACGGGTGCATGTATGTGCATGCCCAAATTCCGAGAGCAGAATGGAGTAGAAGGGATTATGGCATGGCTATCCCCCCAGAGGGTGATTTCTCATTTTCTGTCTCTCTCCAGTGAGTGCATGCACCCTATAGCAAAAATCTCTATAAAAAAAAAAAAAAATTCAGGGGTGGAGGCCAGCAGGTGGTGTGGTGGTTGGGGAACTGGACTCCCACATGGCCAACCATGGTTCAAATCCCAGACCTAGTGGTTTGCTTTCTCACTTTCTTCTCCTCTCTGTCTCTCTCACTCTGATTTGTGTGTGTGCCTTTTAGAAAATTTTAAAATAATATTTTTAAAAATAAAAAAATTTATTTCAAGTTGTTAGTTGCTGATATATAAAAACACAATTTATTTTTGTATGTTGCACTTATATCCTGAAGCCTCACTAAACTATTATTACTTCCAGTAGCTTTTCTGTAGGTTCCATATCATACACAGAAGAGCTTGTCTGTGAATAAAGACAGTTTTACTCTACCTTTCCGACCTGAATACCTTGTTTGTTCACTTTGCACTCGTTAGAGCCTCCAGTGTTAAATAGAAATAGAGCAGATGGGGCAGCAGATCGTGCCGAGGTTAAGGTGACTGGATCTCACATGGCTGAGTGGTTCAATCCCTCAGACCAGGCAGCTGGAAAAATACACCAGTGTACACCGGTGTGTGTGCATGCACGCTCAAAATCCTGAGAGGAGAATGGAAGAGAAGGGATGCAAGCATGACCATTCCCCTCGGAGGGGTGATTTCTCGCTTTTCTCCCTCTCTCTCTTGCTTACTCTCCTGCAAGTAGGCGTGCCCTAGTGCAAAAACTTTTAAGGGAGGTTTCTGCCGCAGCAGGAAATAGCCATGTCCTGTGCTTGATCTTAGAGCAGAGGCAATCTTTCACTATCAAATAGTCTGTTAACACGGATTGTTCATAGTGAAGCAGAAGCTCCTCCATCTTTGAACTTCACAGTACACTTGCTTCCTCCCTTTCCCCAGAGTAAACAGAGTGACTAGTAGTCTTCCTGTCTTTGCTAACTAGCCTGAGGGACAATGTAACTGTAGCTGTGCCTTGGCAATGTAACTCCCAGTCACCAGACCCCTGCCCAGAGCCACGGGGACCATTAAACAAAGGTCTGGAGAGTGCCCTTAGAAATAACCTGCTTGATTCAGCTTCCGTAACTGCTTTCGCATGGGAACCCCACTCCCTTTCCTCCTCACCCCTCCTCAGCTTCCATTGTAATTCCCTATCAACCCAGAATTGATTGTGAATGTTGCCTTTATAAGCACCTCTCTCCTTTCACTTGGGGCTGCGGGGTTTTGAGAGACATGAGTCCCTCTGCATGCCGCTGGCTGAATCAATAAAACTCCATTACATTTGGCTATGTCTGGATGTCCTCTTATTTCTTGCTGGTTAGACTATAACAATAGAAACCCTTTAACGGTTTGAGAATGTTCCCTTCAACTCCTTCTTTCCTGAGAAATTTTATCAGAAATTGGATGTATTTCTTGCTGGTTAGACTATAACAATAGAAACCCTTTAACGGTTTGAGAATGTTCCCTTCAACTCCTTTCCTGAGAAATTTTATCAGGAATTGGATGGTTATTGCTGCATAGGTTTGTATTAAAATTTGGAAGCTGGGGCTGGCAGGTGGTGTGGTGGTTAAAGGCACTGGACTCCCATGTGGCTGACCACGGTTGGAGTCCTGGACCTGGCGGCTTTGCTTTCTCTCTCTTTACTTTCTCTTACTCTGTCCCTCATTGGTCAAATATAAACAAATAAAGTTAAATAATAATAATAATGCGTTAAAAAAAATTGGAAGCCATTTGGTCAGTTGTTCAAATAATCAACTAAAGACTTTACAGTCCTATTTTTTATGGTTAAATCACAAAGCAGTATTGAATGGAATTAACAGAATCTGAAGTCTGAAGACTTACTTCTTAGTTTCACGATTTACTATCTATGAGACCTTAGTCAAGTCATCTTACCTACCTCTGTGCCTCCATGTCCTAAGATTTCGATGTTGGGTAATGTTGGGGCTGGAAGGTGGCACAGCAGTAAAACGCGATGTCCTGCAAGGCCATCGGGGCAGGTCCTGGTTCGTGTATGGAGACCTCCCTGAGTGCAGGACCCATATGAGTCCATGATCTGGGACCACCTGAGGCTAGGAATAGGCGGTGTGGCATTAAGACCCTGGCACAGGTACCTTCCCTCGCTTGCTCTGTCTGTCTGTCACTTTAGCTCATGGAATGAATAAGTAAATAAAAAGTCCCACCCTGGTGGCACTGTTTGTAACAAACTGAACCGCCATGTTGGAAACACATGGCTGACCCCAGGTTTGCATTCCCAGATGCTCCTGGAAACACACCCAGTGCATGCGTGTGTGCTGGAAAACCTGACAGGTCCAGCCAGAGGGTTGCAGGAAAGTGTGGTTGGACAGGACCCTGTCAGAGGTGCTTCTTTCTTTTTTTCTCTCTCATGCTCATGCATGTGCTATCGTGAATTTCAAGGAAAAAAAATAGAAACTTGAAATTGGTCGTTGAACAAGGTACTGTTAAACCACACACCACTGGCCCTTGCTTAGCCCTAAGATTTCATACCTGGGAGCCTCACTTGCCTCGCTAGGGCCTGGGCCTGTGCTGTGATACTCAAGCCCACTGCTCCTGGGAGTTACGGTGTTCACACTGTCACTCTCCAGTCTAGCTCTTACTCTGAGAGAGCTGGATTTTTCTGAAATGTGGCTTGGTGGAAAAAATTCTAGATGTTTTGGGGCCAGCAAGAGGGGTGGTGGTTAAGGCGCTGGACTTCCACATAGCTGACCATGGTTTGAGTCCCAGACCCAGTGGCTTGAAAATCAAGCCAGGAAAATGTGAATGCATGCCCAAAATCCTGACAAAATGGAGGAGAAGGGATTGTGGCATGGCCATCCCCCTTGGGAGTGATTTCTCACTTTCCCTCTGTCTCTGTCTGGTGGGCACACATGCCTTATGGCAAAACAAACAAACAAGCAGAAACAACAAACAAAAAAACTAGATGTTCAATTTCATATTCCTTGAACGTGAGTTGTGATTTCACCTGTCTTTTCCTACCTGTGGGATATTGCAGATTATTTAACTTTTCTGATCCGTACGTTCCCAAAGTGTACAATGAATAACAACTCCTGAGGTGTTCTGAGGTAACTGCTCATACAGCGTAATGGAGGTCAACGAAGTGATGGATGGGAAAACATATAAACCCAAATCATTACTCACATAAATTAATTTTATGGCCAATTTAGAAGGCAGATTGTTACTGAAAGCTTGTTAACTTCTGCAAAGCCACAACATACTAGGAAGATGGCATGAAACTATTCCAAGTCTACAGAGTTGAGCCTTTCTCTTCCCTTGGTGCATGGTGATTCACTAGTGAGTCGTTTCCATCAAGCATAACTACAACTGTTACAAGGCCAAGGGGTGCATCTCCAACGGAACAACTTAAAAAAAAATTATTTTACTGGGGTTGGCAGGTGGTATGATGGTTAAGAGCACTGGAATTCCAGGGCTGGCAGGTGGTGCAGTTGTTAAGGGCACTGGATTCCCACATGGCTGACCATGGTTCGAGTCCTGGACCTGGTGGCTTGCTTTCTCACTTTCCATCTCTCTTGCTCTCTCTCACTCTGTCCCTCTCTGGTCAAATTTAAAAATAAATAAATAAATAAATAGGGGGTACTTCTCACTTTCTCTCTCTCTCTCTCTGTCCCTCTCTGGTCAATTTAAAATAAATAAATAAATAAATAAATAAATGTTAAGTAAAATAATTATTTACCAAAAAAAAATTTTACTTAGCTTTATTTATTTATTTATTTATATTTGACCAGAGAGGGACAGAGTGAGAGAGAGGGAGGGAGGGAATGTGAGAAAGCAAGCTGCTGGGTCTGGGACTTGAACTGTGGTTGGCTCTGTGGGAGTCCAGTGTCCTTAACCACCACACTACCTGCTGACCCTGACAACTACTCTTATTTCTATTGTAAAATACTACTTTTAATTCCTTTGAATTTCATACGGTGATACAGAATGAACTTTTTGAAAAACTGCTATTTGGTTGTTTTTTTTTTTTTTTTTGGTGCGTTTTTTGTTAGGGG
>NW_006159920.1:641259-642544 GCF_000334495.1 Tupaia belangeri chinensis
CAGAGAGATAGAAAGCAAGAAATCACCCCCTGGGGGGTATGGCCACGCCGCAATCCCTTCTCCATTTTCTTCTCGGGATCTTGGGCGTGCACACACACGTGCCTGGCTCACCTGGCGTGAGTTTTAAGCCACCGGGTCTGGGACTTGAACTGTGGTCAGCTACATGGGAGTTCAGCGACATAGCCATTACACTAACTGCTAGTCCCGATAAACTGCCTTTAAACATGTATTGAATAAATACCTTAGATTTGGTAGAGAACAATAAAAAAGATGGGGTCCTTGCCTTAAACAAGCCCAAAGTCTAATTGGGAAAGATGGATATAAATAATTGTAATATAATATGAAAAAGGTCATTACAGACTTACAAATCAAGTGATGTTAGCACTTGGAGGTGATAAGTAAGCACAGGTTTTGGGGACAAATGGAAATTTGCCACCAGAACAGAGACAGCGTTCCAGGAGAAGAAACTGTGTCACAGCTTGAAATAATTGAACAGAACAGTCTCTACCTTTGTATAAAAGTACTTCAGGGTACCAGTCTCTTATGGCCAATGAGCATCTTATCAGGTAAACATAGTGAATGCTTATCAAAGTGTCAGGTGTGGAAAATCTAAAGAAGGCACCAGTCCGTGGCGGGTGATTGAGGGCTGACTGCATGGTTAGAGTCCCTGGCTTGAAAAACATGCCAGGTGCCTGTGCCTGCGTGCCCCAAATTTCAAAGGGATGATGGCGTGACCATCTCCCATGGGGAGCACTTTCTTTCTTTTTTTTTTTTTTTTCTTAATTTTGGAGAGGTTTTTGCTGGGAGCACTTTCTCATGCACAGGTGCCCTCTGACACATTTTTTTAAGAAAGAAATACTGAAAGGAGACTTAAGTCGAAAATTATCAGAGGTTGCCAAGGGCTTCCTGAAACACGATAGAACTCGAGCTCTGCTTCAGTCAGTGCTTCACCACCCTAGAACACTGTCAGTGTCACCTTTTGCTAAATGTGCTACTTGATCTGCTGAAAGTTAATTTATGCTGCTCTGATCTTTCCCAGAGAAAATGGAAGCCAGGGAAGGCGGAGGCCAAAAGGGAGACGGTCAGACTAGGACCTCCGATTGCTTTGAGTTTAAAATTTTGTTAAGATCATCCCTAACCCGAACGGATTGCAGCCTACTTCCGGTATTCACCTTCCGCTTGCCATTTTCTCGTTGTCTCCCTTCATCAGTTTTCTAGATTTCTGGGCTTCTCCGCTTAGTAACTGACCAGTTCCTCTGCAGACCCTCCTGTACCCCTAGCCACC
>NW_006159920.1:643022-662231 GCF_000334495.1 Tupaia belangeri chinensis
GTAACCGGTGGGCTTAGCCCGGGAGGCCCTGCGGTGAGTGGGAAACAGGGGGGAAAGGCGGGGCCACAGGTGCAATGTGGGGAGCTTTCGTTTAAAAGAGGGTCTTGGGTGGGTGACGATCGCCAGGTGCTGCGGGGACCGACGAGAGGATCAAGTGGACAGCGGCGAGGGGCGTGCGTGCGGTTCCACGGGGAGAGGGTCCGGGCGCCGGACGCGCGACGCTGGAAGAGGGGACGTTCTTAGTTCCTGGGAGATCTGGACCAGAAGAGGAACGCGGGTGTTTCGGTCGTCTGGTGGGGGAGCTAGCTGGAAGGGGACCCATTGGAGATGGGCCTAGGGCCTTGGTGTTTGAGAGGAAGGAATAGGGAATGAGGGACTAGAGTGAGGAGCAGGTGAAGGAAGTGTCAGGTTCGAGAAAAGGTGCAAACGGAAAAACATTTTTACACTCCCTTTTTTCTATTTAATTTATTTTGGAGGAAGCGCTATAAAGGATTTATCGTTGGAAACTTAGGAGTATCATCCCGTGTACTTGCTTTGTGAAGTCTCTTTGGAATTAGTGATTTCCATTTGCTGGAAGAAAAGGAGAAAAATGTATCATCCTATGTTTGTAAGCGCTTTCATTCCGAAGAGTTTTCACGGATAATGCAAGATGTGTAGACCAGGTTAAGTAGAAGCACTTCAGAGCCTTGTTGTGGTACACCACATCAGATCACCCTGTCCAGATTGTCTCTCCGTGTACCCTGTTCAAGCAGGTGTTTTGCTGCTTTTTTTTTCCTGGAAGTTGTTGTTAATGCTAAAACCTTATAATAAATGTATAACGGAAAGTTAGTTATTTTTTGAGTGTGACTAGAAAGTTTAAGGAACTGTTAACCAGAGATTTCTTTTTCTTTTTTTTAGATTTTTGTTGTAGGGCAGAGTACTCACTGGAGAGAGCTAGAGAGAGAAGGAAAGTGAGAAATCACCCCCCTCCCCAAGGGAGATGGCCACACTGCAATCCCTTCTCCTCCATTCTCCTGTTGGGAATTTGGGCATGCATGTACATACTCCCAGCATGTTTTTCAATTTGCTGGGTCTGAGACTGAAAGCAGAATCTGCCATGTGGGATCCAGCACCTTAACCACCATGATACCTGCTGGCCCCAAGGTTTCTTTCATTCTTTTTAATTACTAGTGGCCATGTGCAGAGAGAGAGGGGGAGAAAGCAGCTCCCCCAATGGGGCATGGTCATGCTGCAATCCTTCCTCCATTTCTCTATCCCATCAGGATTTGGGGCATGCTTATACATGTGCCCAGCGTGCTTTTCAAGCCCTGTGTCTGGGATTCCAGTCACAGTTGATCAGATGGGACCTGGCTTTCATGCACCGCACTGAGCTTCTGTGCTACAGGGCCAGCACTCTGTATACTTGTTTTTCTTTCTGTGTTTCTTTATTCTTCTTTTCCATTGTTTAAGTAGAAGTCTTCCTATCTTTTCCCTTTGCAGTTTTTCCTTATGAAAAAGAGTACATTTTTTTTTATTTTTTGGGAGAGGTTTTTGCTGTCGGGCGCTTGCGTTCACCAGAGAGACAGAAAGCAAGAAATCAGCCCCCCAGGAGGATAGCCACACTGTAATTCCTTCTCCATTCTCCTCTCAGGATCTTGGGCACACACGGACACGTACCTGGCGTGAGTTTAAGCCATCGGGTCCAGGACTTAAACTGCAGGTGACAATTACATGAGAGCCCAGCAACATAGCCATTACGCCAACTGCTGGTTGAGACCGAGTACATTTCTTTTAAAGCCATGGTAACTTCTATTTAAAATTAGATGGAAGAATTGAGAGAGGTATCTTGCCTATAAGAAAGTAGTAATTAGGTCATAGCAAAAGAGAGAGAAAATAGCAAGGAAATAGAGGGAAGAATACTTTTTAGATGTAAAGATTCCTTTGAGTTGGCAGATAACAGGCAGGGGTAGGTCTTACAGTATTAGCCAGAGAAGACCATTGCCTGAGGAATTCCCAATTATTTTTCAGGAAGAGCACCTGAAGCTTGCAAGTGCTGACGAGACCAAGAGTGCTTGATTAGCTGGAGCTTAAAAATTCCAGTGAACAGGGACCAGTAGATGGCGTAAAATGGTTACATCGCAGGACTCCCACATAGTCGACTGGCTTTCTGAAGGCAGGGGTGGGATCTGTGTAGGCCACTTCAGGAACAGGAGTTGTAGTATCTACCCTTCTCTTCCGTGTTCACGTATTTTAAAAAAAGGGGAGGGGACCAGCAGGTGGCACGGTGGTTAATGGTGCTGGATTCCCATTTGATTAACCATGGTTCGAGTCCTGGACCTGGAAGCTTGCTTTCTCACTTTCCTTTTCTGTCTTTGTCCCTCTCTGGTCAAATTTAAATAAATAAATAAAAGTTAAATAAAATAATTCTAAAAAAGAAAACCCTCATGCCTGGTGTGTGTGCTTCTGTGCCGGAGAGAAGAATGGAGAAGGGATAGTGGAGTGACCGTGCCCCCTGGGGGGGGGGGGTAATTTCTCACTTTCTGTCCCTGTCTCTCTATTTTTTTGAGAGGATTTTTTGTTATAGGGCGCATGCGCTCGCCAGAATGACAGAGAGAGACAAAGAGTCAGAAAGTGAGAAATCACCCTCCCTACCCAGGGGGATGGTCATGCTGCAATCCCTTCTCCTCCATTCTCCTCTCAGGATCTTGGGCACGCACACACACACACACCTGGCGTGATTTTAAGCCACTGGGTCTGGGATTCGACATCTACTACATGGGTGTCCAGCAACATAGCCATTACGCTAACTGCTGGTCCCTCTCTCTGTCTTTCTGAGGACATGTGCCTTATAGCAAAAAATATCTAAAAATAAAAAATTCCAGTGAACAATTAACAACTTCACTGAAGGGTTAAAAATTCTAGGGAACAGCGACCAGCAGATTGGCTTAGCAGTGATGTTGTTGGACTCCCGCATGGCCAACTGTCGTTTGACTTGGTGGCTTCAAAATCACACCAGGCAGGTGTACTTGCATGCCCATGGTCCCGGGAGGAGAAGACATAGTGGCATGTGGTGAGCGCACGCTCCCTAAGGCAAAAACCTCTAAAAAAACCTTCCAGTGAACAATGAACAACTTCACTAATTGGTAGAAGAGAACTAAGTGTTACAGATCAGAATTATAAGGCGAGCATTCTGTGGGGGACCATAACAAAAAAGAAAATATTTATTTTAGTTTTAGAGAGAGTTTTTTTTTGGTAAAGTGTATGTACTTGCCAAGGAGACAGAAAGTGAGAAATCACTCCGCAGGGGGATGTCCACGCCATAGTCCCTTCTCCTCTTTTCTTCTCTTGGGATTTTGGGCACCTGTGCACATGCCTGGCATGAGTTTTAAGCCACTGTGTCCAGGACTCGAACCGCTGTCCACTATGTGGGAATCCAGCGATGTAACCATTACACCATCTGCTGGTCTCAAAAGAAATATTTATATGCATAAAGCATTTAGCGACCAGCAGATGGTGTAATGGTTAGGTCCCCGGACTCCTACACAACTGACTGTGTTCGAGGCCTAGACTCAGAGGCTTGAAAGTCATGCCAGGCACGTGCATGCATGTGCCCAAGATCCTGAGGGAAGAATGGAGAAGGGACTGTGGTGTGGCCATCCCCCCAGGGGGGCAATTTCTTGCTTTCTGTCTCTCTGGTGAGTGCTGGTGCTCTATAGCAAAAATCTCTCTTAAAAAAAGAATTGATCAGTTTAGTAACAGATCAAAATATAAATTAAAAAAAATTATTTTCTACCTCAGTGGGACTCAGGTGTTATTTGGAGGTAATTCACAATACAAAATACATTTTATATCATAAATCATAATCAACATATATGCATACAATCAGTTTACATATGGTGGTGTTGTTTTAGGAAACAAAGCTATTCATGTAGTGCTCTCGGACATTTTTCTCTTATATTCTTTTTCATGATAAAGAAGTGTTGGTCATAATCCACAAGATTTCATGAACTGTGAATGTGTTGTTACTCAGTTTGAGTAACTGTTCAAATTTACTAATTTGTTTTAAATAAAAAAGACTGTTTCTGGGGGCCAGCAGGTGGTGTGATGGTTAAGGTGTTAGACTCCCGTATGGCTGACCATAGTTTCAGACCTGGACCTGGCAGTTTGCTTTCTCACTTTTCCTTTCTCTCTCTGGTCAAATGAAAAAATAAATAATAGTAACAAATGAAATGAAATAAATCTTTTTAAAAAAGAATGTTTCTGAAGAATCGTGCTGTTGTTTTAGAAATATCTTTGTAGAGGACTGGCCCCTTAGGGACGTGACTAAGGGAGCTAGATCCCACGTGGTTGACTGCAGTTTGGTTCCTGGCGTCAGTGGCTCGAAAAACAATGCTGGGTGAGCATACTTACATGCCTAAAATCCCAGCGGGATGGAGAAATGGAGGAGAAGGGATGGCGGCATGACCATGCCCCTTTGAGGGTTACTTTCCACTCTTCCCTCTCGGTGGTGAATATACATGTCCTTTAGCAATTAAAAAAAAAACCAGGTTTTTCTAGAGAAAACACAAGAGAGCAGGTCATGTATTACACCCCTTTTCTTAGTTATTGCTGTGGACTGAATATTTTATCCCCCTCAAATTCGTATTTGGAAACCTCATCCCCAGGGAATGGTATGTGGTTATGGCATCTGGGGAGGTGATCAGGTCATGAATGTAGAGCCCTCGTGAGCAGAAATAGTGCCCTTAGGAAAGCGACCACAGAAAAGGGCTGCTTTCTTCTTCTGCCCTGTAAGGACGGCGAAAGGCAGCGTACAGTTAGCTAGGAAGTGGACTTTGACCAGACGTCAGATCTGCTGGCACCTCGGTTATGGACTTCCTGCCCCTCAGGACTTAATATTTCTGTTGTGTGTAAGCTACCCCCTCTGTGGTGTTCATGAGAGCAGCCTGACCTGACTTAAGACAGTTGCCTATAGCTGAAGACAGTTTCGGCATTAGACCTAAGTAAACACACCCTTTTTAAACCTAGGATCAGCTACCTCTCAGATCACTGTAGACTTAGTCCTAAAGGGAATTAAATTCAGCTGGTGGTTCTTAACCTTTAGCTCTCTGACCTGTTTGAGTAACACAGAAGCATCAGGTCTAGAAAAAGATGATAAGGAAGCACACCAAAATATTAACAGTGGTTTGCTCTGGGTTGTGGGATACAAGAGCTACTTACTGGGTTGTCGGGAAAGTCATGATACATTTTTGTATAGAAAAACATGTCATGACTTTCTCAATGAGCAAGTGATTTTTTCCTGTATTTAACATTTTTTGTACATTAAGCATGTATTAATTTAATTATTTGAAAAACTTAGACCTGTGAATAACAGTGATAGGTAATTATGTTTTGTTGTTTATATGCGGGAGGGCATGTGCATGTGCCAGAGAGAGAGAGAGTGGGGGAGAGAAAAAGCATTCCCAGTGGGGCATGGCCATGCTGCAGTCTCTTCTCCATCTCATTACGATTTCGGGCACACACAGACACATGCCCAGTGTTTCTCAAGCCTCTGGGACTGAGATTTTGACCCCGTGGTTGACCATGCCGTTCCCTTAACTACTAGGCCATAGAACCAGCCCTGTAATAGGCAGTTATTGGGCTCTTGTCAGTGCCAGGCAACATTTAGAATATATACATACATTGCCTCATTATGTTCTCAGTAACTTGGAGTTAAGGTATTGCCTTAGTTCATTTGGGCTGCTACAACAAAATATTATACCATAGGCCGAGAGGCTGTAAGCAACAGAAATGTATTGCCAATGCTCACGAAGACTGGGAAATCCAGGATCTAGGTGCTAATTGATGTAGTGTTAATAGTTTACTCAGAATTTCACAGCAAATCGGTGGCAGGGATGGGATTCACATGCCAGTAAGCAAGCTACTAACCCAAGGGAAACTTGATCTGAGGCTCTTGTAATTAGACTTTTTTCGCTGATTACCAGTTATCTGCTTGGCCTGATGCTATGTTGATTTCTTTTTATTTCAATTTGCCTTATTTGTGTTTGTTTCATCTGCTTTTGTAATTTTTATGCCTTGCGTTATGTTTTAAACTTCCTGTTGTTTACCATGGGGAATTTAAAGCATTTTCATTTATTACCTTAATTGAGTTTATACTTTGTTCATTTTATTCATATAAATATATATGTAAAGTTTATTAATGATAGCATATTTGTGTGCATAAAAGAAAAGGGAGAGAGAGTGTGAGAGACAGGGAAAAGAACTCTTGATGGGGTTACACTTGTCACATTGCTGTCCCTTTCTCTAGCCCTCCAGTTTCTCAAGGATCTTAGGCATGTGTGCGCCCAATGTGTTTTCATGGGGATCCACACTGCAGTAGGCTGCATGGCTTCTATTGCTGCCATTCAGTTGGCTACCAGCTGCACCAGCAGGCTGAACCTATTCTGTCTATTCTACTTCTTATTTTTTTTAAAGAATTAGTTAATTTTATTTTATTCAATTGTCATTATTTAATTTTTTATTCTAGAGGTTTTTGCTGTAGGGCGCACGCGCTTGCCAGAAAGACAGAGAGAGAGACAGAAAGTGAGAAATCACCCCTCAGGGGCAATGGCCATGCCATAATCCCTTCTCCTTCATTCTCTTGGGATCTTGGTCATGCATGCACACACACCCGGCATGAGTTTAAGGCACTAGGTTTGGGACTTGAACCACGGTCGACTACATGGGAATCCAGTGACACAGCCATTATGCCACCAACTGCTGGTCCTCATTATTTAATTTTTTTTATTTTATTGAAATTGACCAGAGACAGGCAGACAGAGAGAAGGAAAGTAAGAAAGCAAGCTGCCAGGTCCAGGACTCAAACCATGGTCAGCCATGTGGGAATCCAGCGCCTTAACCACCATCCCCACTCCTTATGTTGGTTTCTATTTTTCCTTTAAAAATCATGATAGCTTGGGGCCAGCAGGTGGCATAGTGGTTAAGGTGCTGGGCTCCCACATGGCCCACTGTGATTTGAGTCCCTGACCCAGTGACTTGAATCTCACATCAGGCATGTGTGCATGCATGCCCACAATCCTGCGAAAAGAATGAAGAAGAAGGGATTGCGGTGTGGCCATCCTCCCAAGGGGTGATTTCTCACTTTCCTTTTCTCTATCTCTGTCTTTCTCTCCAATAAGCACATGGACTCTATGGCAAAAACCAAACCAAACCAAAACAAAACAAAAAAACAGTATCTTTGGTTTCATACTCTAATGATTTGGAAGACATGCCTCTTTGTTTCTTTTATTATTTTTTCCAAACATGTTATTTTATTATAGTACATGGACTGTGATTGATGTGCATCATGGTTTTCCCAATGCTCCCTTTCAGCTCTTGACCCCACCTCCCGATTCTAAGCAGGAAAAGGTGCTAAAGAGCCCACCACCACTATGCCAGTGTCACAACCCGTACAAAGCCTGTCTTCACATGGTCAAGCAGCTTTGTAGGATACACCAGCTTAGGGCTGCCGGAACAGGAGGCTTTGCGGTGCAGCTGATGACAGCCTTTCAGGGCTGGCCGGCTGGTTTGAGAGCCTATAGGGAAGGAGCTCTGCTGCAGGCATTCTTGACCACAGCAGGTAAAGAGGTGAGTGAGGAGGCTGAGGTCTGTGCCCAGCTTCCACAGGGGAAAGTCTGGTCACTTCTGAGGACAGTTTCTTCAGGTCTTCTTCGGAGCAGACGTGTGTGACTTTCTCTAACTTCTCCTGCTGCTAGCAAATTTTGGCTCTTCATCCTGTATCTTCAGGTCCTTGAATGTCCCCAGGGGAACCTTCTGCCAATGTTCAGAAGCTTCGTACCCGGTCAGGATTAGGGTTCATGGAGCAAACCCAGGTGTCAGGGTAATCTTTTTCCACAGAACTCAGCTGGAAGGGGAGGGTTCTCCACTTGAGACACTGATCACAATGGATAATGGTAGGGATATCCCTCTGCTTGTCACAACTTGCTGGATGGGGCTTGGATCCAGTTGGAGCGAGGTAGTCAGACTCACCACAGAACTTGGTGATTCCCTGCTGGGCCGTGGTGCTGTCCTGTCAGTACTGTGCCAGGTGCTTCTCCATGGCCCACACAGGAGCCAGTGCTCCTTGGCATCAGCAAAGTCCCACTTGTGTGTAGCTCCAGAGTGCATCAGTAACCCCAGCAGCCCCACTACATGCCATGTCCCCTTCCAGCTGTGGTCCCACTTTCTCACTCATCTTGCGCAGGTGCTACAGTTAGAGATACACGTGCCACCCGTGTCCCAGCGTTTAGCATTAACCCCAAAATTCAGTTCCTTTGGCTCTTTAGGTGCTTGATGCTCTGCCCCCTTGATCCTCTTCTTTTTTACAGTTTGCTACAGGGTACACGCACTCATCATAGGAAAACAGGCTGAGAGAGAAAGGGAGAAGTTGGCGCCTGGTCACATCACAGTCTCTTCTCCTCCATTTCTCTATCCCATTGGGATTTGGGCACACATACACATACCTGGTGCGTTTTCTAATCTGCCAGGGCCACGATTCAGTGTGCAGTCGGCCCTGTAGGTGCTGGCTCCCTTGACCATCAGGATATGGAAGTGGCCCTTGATCCTCTTCTTGTAGTCGGTTTCTCCTGCATCTACCTGTATGAACCATTTTGTTACCTTTCTGTATATGGTGTGAGGAAAGGGTCTAAATTTATTTTTTGGCATATTGATTTTCAATTCTCCCAGCACCATTTTTTAAAATAGTTCCTCCACTGGCCTTGGCACAGTGTGTTTTGTTTTGTTCCGGGGAGTGCTCTCCAGAGAGAGAGAAGAGAAAGCACTCCTCAAAGGGGCGGTCCCTCTACAATTCTTTTTCCTCCCACTTCTCCATCCCATCAGGATTTTGAGCATCCTTGAACATGGACCCTATGTGCTTTTCAAGCTGCCAGGGCCTATATTCAGCTGTGGTTGGCTATGTGGGATCTAGCACATGATGCATAACACTTAACCACTACGCTATGTGGTTGGCCCTTCCTGCAATTTTCAGTGTAGTGATCAATTTAACATATTTTCTTTATTTTTTTAAAAAATAATTATTTTATTTAACTTTATTTACTCCATTTTTTTTTTTTTTTGACTGGAGAGGGAAAGTGAGAAGCAAACCACTAGGCCTGGGACTCAGACTGTGGTCAGCCATGTGGGAGTCCAGCATCCTTAACCACCATGCCACCTGCTGGCCACTTGTTGAGGTTTTTTTGTTTGTTTGTTTGTTTTTTTAAATAAGATAGGTAAATAGGTTGGCCCCATGGCCTGGTAGTCAAGGGAGCTGAATCCCATATGGCCAGATGTGTGATTCTAATCTCATTTGGCAGCTTAATGAAGCATTACAGGTCTCAAATCCCCCCAAAAAATGGAGAAATGGAACAGAAGGGAGAGTGATCGAACCCTGTCCCATGGAGGGATGCTTTTTATAGCTCTCTCTGGCACATGCATACATTCTCTGGCAAATTAAAGAAAAAAAAAAGTTAAATAAATTACCAGGTTGTTGAAAAAGTCTTGACATATCTTTTTCTATGCGAAATGTATCCAACAATCCAATAAATACTGTAATTAGACAATGTAACTCTCTTTTTAGGGGGCGGGACTAGAGGGCAAACATGTTTGCCAGAGAGACAGGGAGAGGAGAAAGCACCCCACAGGAGAAACAGTCATACCGCAATCCCTTTTCCTGCAATCCCTTCTCCTCCGTATCTCCCTGCTTTCAGAATTCTCCTGTGTTTCTCAGGCTGTCAGGTCTGAGACTCGAACCACACAGGAGTCTGGCTGTCTTAACCACCGGGTCACAGAATCAGCCTGACCTAACTTTTTTCATTTACAATCTGTTGCTGTATTCAGATGGCCTTCGTTTTGGCGTTCATCTAAAGAACACCTCAGATGGACAACAGAGCGTTGTCAGGGTTGAGAACTTCTCTTGGTTGTGAATATGTGCGCTCTGGCATCTTTCTCAGTTATCTTTCTGTCCCTGCTGACTGGCATGTAGATAATCAGTACATATTTAGTCACTGAGTCAGGTTCTTATCCTTTATTTTAATCACTGTTATCTGCTTTGTGCTTGCTTTTACTGTCTTTACTGTTTGCGACATTTTAGAATCCTTTAAGTAGATTGTGTTCATTTTTATTCATTGAATGGAAATAAAAGGATTTCATCAGCCTTTTCCTTTTTTATTGCTAGAGGGCATATGCACTTATGAGAGAGGGCAGAGAGAGTGAGAACTTTCTAATGGGGCATCACACCCTAATCTTTTCCCTCCGTTCCTTCAGGATTTGGGGTCCACATGCACACATGGCCTAGCGTGTTTGTCAAGCTCCTGGGGCCAGAATTAAGACTGCACCTGGCTATGTGAGATCCAGCCCTGAGTACTGTGGGAGGGGGCTGCCCTTAATCAGCCTTTTCAGTACGTCCTGTTTCCACAATCATCTGGTCTTAGGTAGTTATTTAATCTTAAGTCAGGTAGAAAGCAGTGATTCATGTACCAAACATCTACATTTGAGACATTATTCCTTTGGACATGAGTATTTTGTTTTGTTTTGTTTTTTCTTTTTGGACATGAGTATTAATATTAACTTTTTTTTTTGACATGGGGTATGTACACTCATTGGAGAAAGACAAAGAGAGGGAAAGGGAGGAATCACCCCTCATAGAGGATGGCCACGCTGCAATTCCTTCTCCTCCATTCTCTTTTTGGAATTTAGGGCATGCATGACATGCATGACTCTGAAGCCATCAGGTCCAAGGCTTGAAGCACCATTGGCCATGTGGGAGTACAGTGCCTTAACCACCATGCCACATGAATTATTTATTTAATTTATTTACTACTATTATCTTTTAGTTGGGTATGAGAGAAAGAGCAGGTGAGAAAGCAAGTTATCAGGTCTGGGACTTGAACTGCAGTCAGCCAGTGGGAGTCCAGTGCCTTAACCACCATACCACCTGCTAGCCCCCTGTTTTAAAAGCATTTTCCTGTTCTCATATGTTAGTCATCAAACCAATCCATATCCAAGTCTGTTGAATGTGATTTTTATCCATTGCTGTGTCAGTTGTATTATTCTTGACACTGTTCTGTGCTTTCATATTGACACTACAGCAATTTAAAAATGTTTAATTTAAAAAATTTGCTATAGGGTACATGTCCTTACCAGAGAGAGGAGGAGAGAAAGTGATAAAGCACCCCCCTAGGGTGAATGGCCACATCACAGTCTCTTCTCTTTCATTGTCCTCTTGGGATTTTGGACCCACGTGCCACATGCACTTGGCATAATTTTTAAGTCACCAAGTCTGGGACTTGAACCTGCAGTTGACTATGGAGATCGAGCCACCTTACCTACCATGCCACTGGCTGGCCCTGACACTATTTGGTATCAATGTTACCTGCCTGTTTCATTTTTCAGTTTTTATGGCAGGTCATTTATTTCTTTTTTCCAAAAATTTGCCAGAGGGTGTGAACACTTGTGGAAAGAGAGAGAGGGCAAGTGAAAAAGCACCCCATTCCCCCATGGGGAGTGGTCATGCTGCAATCCCTTCTCCTCCATTTCTCCCTTTTTTTTTGGATTTTGGAAGTGCACACATGTGCCTGGCATGTTTTTTCAAGCCACCAGGTCTGAGACTTGATCTGCAGAGCCGGCCATGTGAGATCCAGCTGCCTTCACCACCACACCACTCACTGACTGGCCCTGCAGGCCATGTGAGATCCAGCTGCCTTCACTACCACACCACTCACTGACTGGCCCTGCGATAGGTGAACTTATGCTTTTATGTTTTTTCTTCTCTATATCTGGGTGGTATGACAGGGTAAAGTCATGACTCATGTTTTATCTTTTTTCTGAGATAATTTGCTTTATCAGTATGTGCTTTAAGAATTCAGGAAATTTTTCACTGGAACAGATGGTAGTAAATCAAAATGCTTGGCTGTGGGCCAAAAGATATTTTATGTGTAGGTCGCAACTAGGGAGGGCTTCCTACTCTTGATGTTGAGTGGCTTGTGCTTGTGTAATTTCTTTTTTCTTTCTTTCTTTCTTTTTTTTTTTTTAGAATTACATATTTAATTTTTACTTATTTATTAATTTATTTTAATTTGACTAGAGAGAGACGCCCAGAGAGAGAAAGAGAAGGAAAGCATGAAAGCAAGCCACCAGATTCAGGATTCAAACCGTGGTTGGCCTTGTGCAAATGTCCAGCACCTTAGCCACCATGCCACATGCCGGTCCCTGCTTGTGTAATTTCTTAAGCATTCTTTTAGTTGAATGATTTTCTCTTTTACTACATAGATACACAACAACTTACAAAAATGCCTTGTTTTGACAATTGAGTGATTTCTGTTTTGTTGGCTAATATTGATTCCATTCCATTTGGTTGGCTCCTAGTTCTGTGTTGATCTTATTATTTTGCTTTTGTATCTTCTGCATTTTTTTAGGGTTGTTCCTCTTCCCTTTCAGGCTGGCTAAACTGTAAGAATAGTTCCTTTATTTACAGCCTGTTTATGCTTATATGTGTATTGAATTATTACATAATAATTGACTCATCATACAATATTCAGAAAACATAGAAAAATATGAAAAATAAACAACCTAAAAATTTTGCTACTCAAGTCCACCAGTGTTAACCCTGGTGTGTGTGTGTGTGTGTGTATTTTTTTTTTTTGGAGACGTTTTTGCTATAGGGCATGTGTGCTTGCCAGAAAGAGAGAGACAGAAAGCGAGAAATCACCTCCCAGGGGGAGGACGGCCAAGCCGTGATCCCTTCTCCTCCATTCTCCTCTCAAGATCTTGGGCACGCATGCATACATGCCCGGTGTGAGTTTAAGCCACCAGGTCCGGGACTTGAATCGTGGTCGGCTACATGGGAGTCCAGCGACATAGCCATTATGCCAACTGCTGGTCCCAACCCTGTTGTATTTTCTACCTGTCTTTTCTCTGCATGGGAGTATTAAGATCAAGATCACTTGGAAGTACTCACTCTGTTCCCAGCACAGTAATTTTCATGGCTGGAGGTGACCTATAATTGTACTTGTCCAAGCCATCTCTTCACTAAAAGGTGGGAATCGAGGGCTTCCAGTTTTCAGTTGTCTTAAAACAGTCACCTTCGGTAGGAAAGAATTCAGAGGTTGATCATGCCCTTTGCTTTAAGCTTTTTTTCAGGTTGCTCACTTGACTGAAGCTGGAATTTACTCCTGTAAATGTAGGGTACGAAGTCCTTGATTTCCACAGTGAATACAGTCTAGCTCTGGATAACCATCAGGCAGTCTTCTGGTGATAATTTTGAAAACATGCTCAGTTTCCTGTAGGAGCATTCCCGTAACACCTACATATGAAGGACATTTGGATTTTGTGACTGAAATAAGAGCACCCTGAAGATAAGCCTTTAATGGCTTGGCCTGAGTCTTCTGTGGCTGCATGTCTGGTCGAGACTGTCGCCCAGATCCTGGCTGTACTGTTTCCAAAGTTCATGCAGAGGGGAAAAAGACTGTATCTCTGTTGCTTTGGTTTAACGTCAGGACCGCAGCTCCCTCCCCTGCCTGGCAGAAAAGCCTTTGGATTTCTTCTTCTTCTCCATTCTCTTCCAGTGGGTGAAGTACCCTAGTGCCTCATGTTGCAGCCGGCCTCCAGGGCTGGGTCACGCGGGGCAGGGCGTGCTCCAGAAGGGCCTCCTGGAAGGCCAGGCCTGTGCCATGCTGGATTCCGTGCAGCGAACTCTTCGCCCCTCATAGTAGACTACACTCTTCGTTCTTGGACCACATCCACATCTGCATTTTTGCTGCACACTTTGGGAGTACTCCCTGAGTGTGCCATTTGTTTCCACCACTGATGCAGGTGTTTTGCACTGTCTTACACTCGTTCTGGCCTCATAGTGCATGGGTTTAATTTTCTGTGTATAACTGCGGATTTTATTTTACCTTTTGCTGTACCCATGTTTCTACTCATACTTCCTGACGAACGACCCCAAGGTATAATACAGTACAATGTTTTCCTTTTTTCTTGATTTCTTTCTTTTTCTTTCTTTCTTTTTTTTTTTAAGAGGTTAGGGACGCTGGACTCCCACATGGCCAACTGTGGTTCGAGTCCCAGACCTGGTGGCTTGCTTTCTCACTTTCCCTCCCTCTCTCTCTCTCTGTCCCTCTCTGGTCAATTTAAAATAAATAAATAAATAAAGTTAAATGAAATAATTCTTAAAAAAAAAAAAAAGTTGATGGAAATTTATATTCCGAAAAAAATTACATAGATTTCAATATTTTTTTACATCAATATAAATTCCTAGATTAATTATATATTTTCCCATGAACTTGCTGATATTCCCTCATATGTCTCTCTTTATGCTGGAACCGTAGTGTTTTATTTACTGAGCTTTGTAGTTTTCAAATCAAGATACATAAGTCCTCCAGTATTGCTCTTCTATTTTAAGATTGCTTTGGGAGGACCAGCAGTTGGCGTAATGGCTGTGTCATTGGACTCCTAGGTAGTCGACTGTGGTTTGAGTCCTGGACCCAGTGGCTTAAACTCAGGACAGGTTTGTGTGCCTAAGATCCTGAGAGGAGAATGGAGGAGAAGGGATTGTGATGTGGCTATCCCCCCGGGGGGTGATTTCTCGTTTTCTGTCTCTCTGTCTGTCTCTGTCTTTCTGGCAAGCACATGCACCCTATAGCAGAAACTTCTTAAAAAAAACAAACAAACAAACAAAACGAAAGTTTGCCTTGGGTATTTGGGGTTCCTTGAGAATTCCATATGATTTTCAAGATTTTTTTTTTATTTCTGCAATAAATATTGGTATTTTGGTAGGTATTATTATACACAGAGTCTGTAGTTTGCTTTGGGTGATACTGACTTTTTAAAATTTGCCAGAAGGCATGTGTGCTCACTGGAAAGATACAGAGAGAGGAAAACTAAAAAATCACTGTCCAGGAGAGATGGCCACACTGCAATCCCTTCTCCATTCTTCTCTCAAGAATTTGGGCACACACATGCGCCTGGCATGTTTTTCAAGCCACCAGGTCCGGGACTTGAACTGTGGAGTCTTGGCCATGTCACATCCAGTGCCTTATCCCCATGCCACCTGCTGGCCCAGTATTTTTTAATGCTATTAGGAACAGAATTGTTTTTGTAATTTCCTTTAAAATTTTTCATTGTTAGAATTTTAAAAACAACTTATTTTGGCCTAACTTTGTATCCTGTTGCTTTGCTGAATTGTTTTATTAGTTCTGACTTTTTTTTGCGTGTGGAATCTTAAGACTTTCTATATATAATATATCATCTGCAAGGGAAAATAATTTTACTTCTTCCTTTTGAATTTGAATGTCTTTTCTTCCTTCCTTCCTTCCTTCCTTCCTTTCTCTCTTTTGAGCGGTTTTAGCTATAGGGCGCTTGTGCTCGCCAGAAAGACAGAGAGAGACAGAAAATGAGAAATCACCCCCCGGGGGATGGCCACAGCTGCAATCCCTTCTCCTCTATTCTCCCAGGATCTTGGGCCCACATGCACATGTGCCCAGCGTGAGTTTAAGCCACCAGGTCCAGGACTCAAACCACAGTTGACCACATGGGAGTCCAGCGACATGGCCATTATGCCAACTGCTGGTCCTTCTTTTTTTCTTTTCTTTTTTAGAGAGTTTTTGTTTTTGTTTTTGTTTTTGCCATAGGCTGCGCGTGCTTGCCAGAGAGACAGAGAGAGACAGAAAGTGAGAAATCACCCCCCAGGAGAATGGCCACACCACACAATCCCTTCTCGTCCATTCTCCTATTGGGACTTCGGGCGTGCACGCATGCACTCACACGTCTGGCGTGAGTTTTAAGCAACCGAGTCCAGGACTCAAACTGGCAATTGACTGCATGGGAGTCCAGCAGTGTAAGCATTATGCCATCTGTGTAATGGTTAAGTTCTTTTTTAGTTTGAATTTCTTTTTTTCTCTCTCTCTCTCTCTGCCTCTCTCTCTTTTTCAGGGTCGGTCTGTCATGATCCCCTGTCCCAGCCTCCTGAGTAGCTGGGACCACAGGTGTACTCCAGACTCTTTAGACAGGTCTTGTGTTGCTCAGGCCAGACTTGCACTTGATTTTCCTCCTTCAGCCTCCTACGAGGCTGGAAGTGCAGCCTGTGCCCACTGTGTCTGACTTTCAGATTGGACCAGGAATTGAACCTGGGCCTCCTGTGTGGCCTCAGCTTCGGAGCAGCAGCATCTTACCACCACACGTCACCAGGACTGGGTCCATATTGTTTCATTTTCTTACCTGACTACAAATTCCTAGACTGTTGATAAAAATGGCAAAAGTGGTCATGTTTGCTTCGTTCCTGATCTTAGTGTAAAGCTTCCAATCTTTCACTATCGAGTATGATGTTTTCTGTGAGTTTTTCATATGTCGTTTTTATTATGTTGAGATACTTCCTTTCTGTTCTTAGTTCAGCTTCTTTTTCTCCTATCATTGAAAGGATGTCTAATTCTTTGTGTAGATGTTAGAGCATGCATGTACATGATAGAACAGGAGTGTGTGCAGGGTATGGAGAAAGCACCCTCCACGGGGTCTCGTCTGCCCTAATCCCTTTTGCCCAGCTCCCAGCTCTTTAGGATCTCAGGTCCCCATGTGCCCACCTGACGTGTTTTCAGGCCAGCAGAGACCCGGACCCACAGTTGGCTGTGTTGCAGCTAGCACTGCAGTCCAGTACACTGGGCTTAGCTACCTAGGCTGAGCTGAAAGGTGGCGAGTTTTGTCAGATGCCTTTTCTGCATCAGTAGAGATGACCTTTTCTCCCCCTTTATTCTGTTCATCTGTACATTGATTGGTTGCCATGTATAGAAACAGCCTTGCCTTCTAGGAATAAATCCTACTTGGTCATGGTGTTTTTTTGGATACTGTCTTAAAGAGTTTTTTGGTTTTGTTCCATTTATTTTTGTTCAGACGACAGAAAATAGCTTTTGGTTAAAGAAGATAGAAATCAGTGTTTCAGAAGCAGAAAAACGAACTGGAAGAAATGCCATGAACATGCAAGAAACGTACACTGCTTACCTCATTGAAACAAGGTGAGTGATAAGAATTAGTCCTGTGCTTAGGTAGGAAACTTTTTCTGGTAGCTGTTGATGCAAATTCTGTTATATAACAAGATTTTTTTATAGGTCATTGTCTTTTGAGGGATTGATTTTGTTTCTTTGCTTTTTAACATTTAAAATAACCTGCTGTGCCATCTGTTATAGTAGTCTTAGCTGAATTCTTAATTGCATGTTTTGAGGAGAGGGGAAGAGTTACTGGAATACTTTTGGGATCTAGTATGTTACTTGGCACATGTTTTGGTGAAATTCTTGCTTTTAGATTGTGCAATTTTGAAAAAAGGTGCCAGGGTCTTGAGAGTATATGAAGGAATTTAGGTAGGTGGAGACGGTTAAAAAATCTAGGAGTAGAGAATAAAATCTGAGTCATTTTAGGACAGTTGGAGTTACAGAGAAGTTAACAGGAAGAAAAATCAATTGAGACTGGTGCATTAGACTGTGAGGTGAAATATTAATAGAAAGACAAAGCAAATCATGAAGTGAAAAGTCAAACCTCTCCATAAAAATTGTCTCTTAAGGAATTAGAGTAGCTGTTGATCTAGAAAAAGGCAAAGGAAGGCTCTATTTATCAGTCGTAAACAGTTCATATAAAGTATATATTACTGGAGGCCAGCAGTTTAAGGCACTAGACTCCCATGTGGCAAACTGTGGTTTTAGTCTTGAACTTGGTGCCTAGCTTCCTCGCCTTTTTTCTCTCTCTGTAGTGAGCACACGTGCCTGTAACAAATAATAATAATAATACATTTTTAAAATTTAATAAAAAATGAAAAAATGTACCATTTCTGGGCTGGCTGCTGGCAGGGTGGTCAAGGCAGCTGGATCCCATGTGGTTACCCTCATGTTCAAATCTCAAGCCTGCAGGCCTGAGAAACATACCAGGCATGTGTGCATGCATGACTCAAGTCCCAAGAGGAGAAAGGAGAAGAGATTGTGGTTTGTCCATACCCCCTGGGGAGTGATTTCTCATTTTCTACCTCTCTGGCCAGCACACATGTCCTATAGCAAAAACCTAAAAAAAAAAAAGAATCTATTATTTCTTTTCTGCAGAGAACTGAGCAAAAAAGGCTTTGAATGACACAAACAGTTATGGGCTGGCCCCATAGCCCAGTGGTTGAAGGAACTGAAAATTACATGACCAACTGCATGGTTCAAAGCCCAAGTCTTATGGCTTGAAAAACATGCCAGGCACGTGTGTGTGTGTGCCCCAAATCCCAACAGAATGGAAAAATGGAGGAGGAGGAATTGCAGCACATGTCTTGTCTCTGGCAAGCTTATGTGCCCTCTGGCAAATAAAAATAATAATAAAGTAGATATGAAAGAATTTTTTGATAGCCAGTAAAATAAATAGAACTAGCAGATAAGATGACTAAGTATTATCAGCATCTTTTTTTTTTTTGCTATAGGGCACGCCTGCGCTTGCCAGAAAGACAGAGAGAGACAGAGAGACAGAAAGTAAGAAATCACCCCCCAGGGGGGATGGCCACGCCGCAATCCCTTCTCCTCCATTCTCCTCTTGGGATCTTGGGCACGCACACACATGTGCCCGACATGAGTTTAAGCTGCTGGGTCCGGGACTTGAACCACAATCAACTACATGGGAGTCCAGTGACATATCCATTATATCAGTTGCTGGTCCCATCATCAGCATCTTTTGTTTTAGGTTTTCTTTTCTTTTTTACAGTAAGATAACGTGCACTCACTTTAGAGAGACAAAGGTGCATGTGTGCCCAAAATCCTGAGAGGAAATGGAGGAGAAAGGATTCTGGTGTGGCTATCCCCCGTAAGGGGTGATTTATCACTTTCTCTCTCTTTCTCTATCTCTCTTATCCCTTTCTCTCTCTTTCTCTATCTCTCTGGCAAGTGTCCACGCCTTATAGCAAAAAATCTCTGAAAAAAAATAATAAAAAAGATTTTTTAGTGTCTTAGTCTTTGGAATATTCTCTTATTGTGGCAGAGTATAGTTAAAAATACTTTATATTTTGGGACCAGAAGATGGCATAATGGTTATATCACTGGACTCCCACATAGTCAACCATGGTTCAAGTCCCAGACCAGGTGCCTTAAAACTCATGCCAGGCGTGTATGCATGCGTACCCAGAGTCCTGGGAGAAGAATGGAGGAGCATGGCCATCCCCCCGGGGAGTGATTTCTTGCTTTCTCTCTCTCTGTCTCT
>NW_006159920.1:662399-668760 GCF_000334495.1 Tupaia belangeri chinensis
CCAGGCGCGTGTGCGTGCGTGCCCAAGATCCTGAGAGGAGAACGGAAGAGAAGGGATTGCGGTGTGACCATCCCCCCTGGGGGGTGATTTCTCGCTTTCTGTCTCTATGTCTGTCTCTGTCTGTCTGGCGAGCGCATGCACCCTATAGCAAAAACCTCTCCAAAAAAAAAAAGATTTAAAACAAGAAAAAACTTTTTATTTAATGAAGCATTAGCCAGATTTTATCTTATCATTTACCAGTATATATTTTGGTATTTACCAATGTGTAATATTTACCAGTGATTTAAAACAAGAAAAAACTTTTTATTTAATGAAGCAGAGGAACGCCTTATAGCAAAAAATCTCTGAAAAAAAATTTGGTATTTACCAATGTGTAATATTTACCAGTGTGTATAATATCTCATACATTGACGCTTTTAAGGTTTTCGTAACAGTTATTTCTCTTGATTCAAATAGGCTTTCTATAACAGAGGGAAAGTTGTTAGAAGGGAGAACATTGTGGTCAGATGGGTCTGAGCGCTCTGCCCACAGATCAGTGTGATGATGGGCATAGATGGTCCGTGTAGCCGCCACCTCACTTGTAAAGCGGGGGCGAAAGATCCCTGCTTCACAGGTCTGCTGTAAGAAGACATGCAGCGAGTTCTTTACTCAGCGCCTGGTTCATGAGCATTCGGTAATAAGAGTTATATGCCTTTAGGGAGAGTGTACTTATGTGTATGTATTTTTATTTGTAAAAAATCATACAAGTATTCTCTTTCTTTTCAGGTCTGTTGAACATTCTGATGGCCAGAGCGTCCTAACAGACTCGCTGTGGAGGCGATACAGTGAATTTGAGCTGCTGAGAAACTACCTGTTAGTTTACTACCCACATATTGTTGTGCCACCTCTCCCAGAGAAACGGGTAAGAAGTGAAATGCAGCAGTTCACAAGAATTTAGCACTGAGGCTCTTCTAATGGTTGTTTTGTGTACCTAGGCAGAATTCGTGTGGCATAAGCTCTCTGCAGACAACATGGATCCGGATTTTGTGGAGAGACGCCGGATTGGGTTAGAAAACTTTCTCTTGAGAGTTGCTTCACATCCCATCCTTTGTAGAGACAAAATCTTCTATTTGTTTTTAACACAGGTATTTTTCTCTTTTAAAAGTATTCATTTGACTTGGGGTTTTTTTAATTTTTTTTTTCTCTTATTGAATGCCTCTTATTTTTTCAAGTCAGATAGGTAATGTGCCAAAGTTATCACAAGGCACACCTTACACAGCGGTGTGAAAACAGAATCTTCATATACTCAGTCCATTCTTGTGTTGCTAAACAGAAATCCCTGATGCTGGATACTGGGTGACGGAACAGGGGGTCAGCAGGTAGATGCAAGGAGACAGCACCAGTTGGGCAGCCATGTGCTTTTATAACAATCCGCTATCTTTAGAAATAACCTGCTCCTGAGAGACAGAACTCTCTCCCTCCTGTGAGACAGCATTAGTCTCTTCATGGGGTGATGTCTTTGTGCTCCAAACACAAACCTCACCTCCTGAAGTTCCACCACCTCTTACCACTGTTACATGGGAACCCAAATTCCAGCACATGAGCCTTTAGGGGCAACCCTTATCCAAGCCATAGCGTTACATGTAGGAACCGCAAAAGGATTTAGAATGCTTATGTTTTTAAAGATGTTTTTGGACCAGCTTTATTAATTTGCATACAGTTCTTGTGTCTTTTTTTTTTTTTTTTTTTTTGGAGAGGATTTTGCTATAGGGCACATGTGCTCACCAGAAGGACAGAGAGAGACAAAGAGACAGAAAGGGAGAAATCACACCCCAGGGGGGATGGCCATGCTGCAGTCCCTTCTCCTCCATTCTCCTCTCAGGATCTTGGGCATGCATGCACATGTGCCCGGTTGAGTTTAAGCCACTGGGCCCAGGACTTGAACTGCAGTCGGCTACAAGGGAGTCCCGTGACATAGCCATCACGCTAAGTACTGGTCCCATGATTTTTTTTTTTAAAGAGAGATTTTTGCTGTAGGGCATGTGCACTCTCTGGAGAGGCAGAGAGAGACAGGGAGAAAGCGAGAAATCGTCCCCCATGGGAGATGGCCTTGCCATAATCTTTTCTCCTCCATTCTCTTGGGATCTTAGTCATACACATGCATGTGCCCAGTGTGAGTTTTAAGCTGCTGGGTCTAGGACTTAAACTGCGGTTGACTCTGTGGGAGTCCGGACGTAGTAACTATTACACTATTTGCTGGTCTTCCTTTGGGTTTTTACATTTTTTTTTTAATGTGACATTATTGGATTACATCATTCTTTTGGCACACATTTTTATACATAAAGATTCCAGAGATGGTACTTTTTGATATTAATTAATATCAAAATTAGTTTCCTTTGTTTTGAATCCCAGATCTATAAAGTAGTAGTCTTTTGGAATCTGGATTGTATGTTTAATTTTGAAGTAAAAAAAAAAATTTTTTTTAACTTCTTTCTCCCATCTCTCCTGACATAGAGCTGAATGATATATTTAACTTATTTTGTTTGGCGTATTCTTTATGGGTTGTTTTGCAGTAATGATTTCTAAAATTAACTTTGTTTTTAGGAAGGTAACTGGAAAGAGACTGTGAATGAAACTGGATTTCAGCTGAAGGTAAGAATATTCGTATGAAGTAATTGGCCATGCTCCTTACACTTCCCAGCATGGCATCATGTCTTTACTAGGTCCTTGGTATTAATTGAATAAATGAATGTTAGAAATTGACTTTGCATCTAATATCATTGATCAGGTTTCAAGAAAACATTACAGTTCACTTTCTTCACACCACAGTCCATCTCCAGCCTCAGTCAATGCCCGCGAGTACAGGGATGTTGCGAGATGTGAACCTAGGACCTTCCCATGTGGCCTTAGCATCACAGAGTATAGTGTTACCATTGCACCACCACAGATGGTCCTACAATTTACTTTTATTTTTTAATTACCAGAGAGTGTAGTGTATGTGCTTGCCAGAGAGAGAGAGAGAGAGAGAGAGAGAGAGAAACAGAGAAAGCACTTCCCAGTGGGATGTGGTCACGCCTCAGTCCACTTTCCTCCCTTTCTCCAATCTGTCAGGATTTGGGGCACACACGCACATGCCCCTAGCATGGTTTTCAAGGCACCAGAGCCGGAATTCATGCCACAGTTGGCTATGCGAGAACCAGCTCCCAATGCCCAGCTCTTAATCATTACGGTTCAGGGCTGGCCCTGTAATTTAGTTTTGAAATGTGTAATCATAGTTAGGAGTGAGATGAGACTGAGTAAATTGATCAAATTAATTCTAGGAAAAAGCCTTATAAAGCAGTTATTTAAATACAGGCTGCGGGATCAGCAGATGGCATAATGGTGATGTCGCTGGACTCCCACATAGTCAACTGTGGTTCAAGTCCCGGACCCAGCAGCTTAAAACTCAGGACAGACCTGTGTGCATGCATGTCTAAGATCCTTAGTGGAGAATGGAGGGTAAGGGATTGTGGCATATCCATTTCCCTCCTGGGGGGGGTGATTTTTTGCTTTCTGTCTCTCTTTCTCTCCTGCAAGCACACATGCCCGATAGCAAAAATCCCTCCAAAGAAATAAAAAAAGAAAGAAATGCAGTCTGTAGACTTTTCCCATGGTGTACTCTTGATATTTTGCATGTTTTTTTTCTTTTTCTTTCCTCTGCTCTGAGTGTTCTACTCGGATCCCAGCCCCCCACAACTACTCACCCTTGATCAGATATGAAAGATGGAAGACTCAAGCTTGGGTTTCCAAGTTTAGTATACTGAAAGGAGGTGGTTATCAGTCATTTCTGTACTGGACTTGGTAAACAGTTGAAAATAGGCACAAAAATCATTTTGTTTCTTTAAAAGAATTATTTTATTTAACTTGATTTACCCATTTATTTATTTTAATTTAACCAGAGAGGGATAGAGAGAGAAAGAGAGAACATAAGAAAGCAAGCCACCAGGTCCAGGACTTGAACTGTGGTTGACTACATGGGAGTCCGGAGACATAACCATTATGCATCTGCTGGTCCCACAAGAATCATTTTGAAATAGTGATACAGGCTTATTCAGTTTATTGTATAGCTTTTTGTACTTAGTCATTAGAAATAATGTTTGAGAATGAGACTGCTACCTGAAAATTGGGGAGTACAAGTGGTGGTGAGATGGCTACTCTAATCCCCCTCTGCTTTCTGTGTCTTCCCCAAAAGAATATGACATGGGCTATCGCAAACTTTTAAACATTTTCTCCCATGGTGTAAACTGAATAGTAAGTGGACAAATATATAAACTGATAACAACATATAATATCATATAAATTGATAAATCGTTCACATGATATACAGTACCAAAAGTTCAGTGCATTATGTCTAAGAAGACCAACAAAATGTCTTTACACAGTGATTTACAAAACACTATCTAGAGTTACACATTGGTATTTGGGGATTTGAAATTTGGCACAAAACAAACTAGAAAGAGAAAATGCTTTTCTTGCATAGAAAATATGATGGATTATCTAGTTCTGTTATAAACATTTTAATTTATAAAATTTTGTATAACTACACATGAAAAAATTAGGTTTTCTTGGCTGTGGCTCTTCACTCGATTGTGCTCATAGAGGATGCTGGTATTTTAGTATTTGTCTCCAACTCTGGTGACCTTGAAAAATATGCGTGAGTTTCTCCAACATGGTAAAACATGCTGTTTACCTAGGGCTTTGGATCTTAGTTAGCTGCTATTTAAGTGTTTAGATGTAATTTTTTGTTTTGTTTTGATATTTTAGTTTTGCTATGTTTATGTGCACTTGCTGGAGAGAGAGAGGGTGAGAGAGAGGGAGGGAGGGAAAGTAAGAAATCACCCTGTGGGATGGTAGTCACACCGCCATATCTTCGTCATTCTTCTCCCAGGATTTTGGGCACATGGGCACACAAGCACACGCACCCAGAGTGTTTCTCCAGCTGCCAGGTCTGGGACTTGAGCACACAGTTGACTGGGTGGGAACCAGCACCTTAGCCTCCGTGCTGCCTGCTGACCCAAGATGTATTGTTTTGGATTTGGGTAGCTTTATGGTAAAGACTTGGTTTCACTTTTATAAAGTATTTGAAAGGTTATACTTAATATATGGTTTTAACAATTCAAAAAGCCATGATTTTCATTTTTTAGTCTGTTTTTTAAATTTTTGGCAGAGAGCATGTGTGCTTGTCAGAAAGGGTCAGAAAGACAGAGGGAGGGGGGAGAAAGCACCTCCCCCTCTAGTGGGATGTGGTCACACTGCAAGCCCTTCTTCTCCCTTCTTCTTTTCAAGATTTTAGACAGGCACTCCCACACATGTGCCCAGAGTGTTTTTCTTTTACTAAGAGAGATTTTTTTGTAGGGTTCATGTGTTCATTAGAAAGACAGAGAGAGACAGAAAGTGAGAAATCACTCTCCAGGGAGGACGGCCACACCGCAGTCCGTTCTCCATTCTCCTCTCAGGATTTTGGACACACACATACACACACACACACACACACGTACCCAGCATGAGTTTCAAGCCACCAGGTCTAGGGCTCAAACTACAGTCAGCTATATGGGAATCCAGCTACGTAACCATTATGCCATCTGCTGTCCCACCCAGTGTGCTTTTCAAGGCACCGTTTCTGAGAGTTGAACTGTTCAGATGGCCATATCAGGCTTCCTTAACCACCAGCTTATGGAGTTGGCTGACCAAAAGTCAGCTTTTTAATGAAGAAGACCAGAAATAAAACATATGAAAGAATTTAGAAACCTTTGCTGTGTTCCTTGTTTTGTTGGGAATGTTTCTTATTTTAAGTCCTTCCTTCATCCTTCCATCCTTCCATCATGGAAATGGGACCTTTTTGGATAATCTTTGATATATACATGCATGCGTATAGACAGATGTGCGGTTGTCCGTGCACACGTGCGTGCATGTGTGTGTGTGTGTGTGTAATAGCTCATTTCACTTTTCTTGTCATGTATTTGACAATTTCAGCTAATCTGATCATAGTTGAAAGCTGAGGTTTAAGCTGACTTCAGAGATGTTCATACAGGTGTACTAGGGCTTATTACTTACTTGTATCCTCTCAAATAGAACTCACTTTTTTTGTGTGTGGTTTATCCTTTTTTTCCACATTTTATTGATTTACAAAATATGTTAAATTGAAACTATGAACAAAGCTAGAATCTAGTTACAAGTGCCCTATAATTTTCTTCTGATAATTACATTCATTCCCTGAGCATTGTCACAGCATACAAAATGTGATTTCCTATCCAAAATATACTGCATAGTGGCTTAATCATACATGTTACTGTCATTAATTTTCCATTTCTAGTTTCACATATATATATATTATATATATATA
>NW_006159920.1:668997-669557 GCF_000334495.1 Tupaia belangeri chinensis
TATTTTTTAATTTAAAGAAAAGCAGTTTTAGCTTTAATAAATCAAACAAATGCTAAGGAACTTTATTTAAATTTTAAAGCCAGGAAACAGGTTAGGATTCTGTTCAAATAGTAGGTACATGTACCTACCGGCAGCTCAAGATAGGATAAAAATCCTTAAAACTGGAAAACAAAGCCTAGAAGAAAATCAGCAGTGTTTTAGTCAAAAGTCATAAAATGCTATTTCACCAGTTCAGTCTCAGGTACTTAAATCTGTCTTCTGTTGTTGTCTGATCTTCCTGATTAAATCCTGGGATATAATATTCAACTCCACATGTGTCTCTATGATTAAATCGGCCATTTTCTTAGTTTTTGAACTCTTATTTCCGTGTGTCTGTATTTAATTTTCCTGGTACAGCACTCCCTTGAGAACTTCTTGGAGATCTGATCTGGTGCTGGTAAATTCTCTCAGGTTTTGTTTATCTGAGAATATTCTTGTGTTTTCTTCCCATATGAAGGATAATCTTGCCAGGTACAGTATTCTTGGTTGAAATTGCTTTTCCCTTAATACTTTGAATATAT
>NW_006159920.1:670632-673693 GCF_000334495.1 Tupaia belangeri chinensis
AGCGTGAGTTTAAGCCACCGGGTCCAGGACACGAACCGCAGTTGACTACGTGGGAGTCCAGCGACATAGCCATTACACTAACTGCTGGTCCCCCGTTTTCACTCTTCGTGCATCATATTCAAGATGAAGAGAGGAATATTCTCACCCTAATCATATTCAGATGTGTGGAAACTGTTCACTTGGACCTATCTATAGACACTTAGTGCATAGAGGCTAATCAGAAAATAAATAAAGATAAAGAAAAGAGGAAAATAATTAAGAAGAGGAAAGAAGAAGAAAAAAATAAAATGAAAAAGAAAAAAAAAGAGGATAAAAACCCCCATAAGATTATAATTTTAAAAAGCAAAAATGAAAACTGCACAGCTTGAGCCTAGAGAATACTTTAAAAAAATTTTTTTTAAAAAGTCACAAGGAGGGGAACCAGCAGTTAGCGTAATGGCTATGTCGCTGGATTCCCATGTAGTCGACCGCGGTTCGCATCCCAGACCCAGTGGCTCAGAACTCACGCCGGGTGTGTGTGCATGCGTGCCCAAGATCCCGAGAGGAGAATGGAGAAGGGATTGTGGCGTGACCATCCCCTCTGGGGGGTGATTTCTCACTTTCTGTCTCTACGTCTCTCTCTGTCTGTCTGGCGAGCGCACACGCCCTATAGCGAAAACCTCTCAAAAAAAGAAAAATGTCACAAGGATGGGACCAGCAGTTACCATAATGGCTATGTCACTGAACTCCCATGTAGTCGACCGTGGTTTGAATCCCAGACCCTGTGGCTTAAAATCACGCCAGGCATGCGTGCGTGCGTGCGTGTGCACGTGCGCAAGATCCAGAGAGGAGAATGGAGGAGAAGGGATTGCGGCGTGGCCATCCCCCCTGGGGGGGTGATTTCTCGCTTTCTGTCTCTACGTCTCTCTCTGTCTGTCTGGCGAGCGCACGCGCCCTATAGCGAAAACCTCTCAAAAAAAAAAAGTTACAGGGAGACATAGCAAGTCAGAGAGAGACAGACAGAAATGGAGAGAAAGAGACACAGAGCTATCCCTACCCACTAGAAATGAATCTAGAGGGGGAAGTCTCTGCAGAAAATTTTAATTTTTGGTCAAGGAAACCAATGTTTCACAGCTGAAGTACGGTATCCATCTCAGGATCAGAACTCACTTATTTTTAATATGGTTTCTCAGATAAAATTGTCATCTATTTTATAGGCTACAGTGTATTTTAGCAAAAAATTAAAAAGATCTAAAATGAATACTAGTGGCGAGAGGAACATTGTGACAATAGTGACAATTAATAACTGAGCTGATGACAAAGAAGATGGTAGCTGTGGTGTGTGAGTCAGACCCTGCAGATGGATCCATTTGGTAAGTGACCAAATACCCTCACACTTGTGCAGCCCCTAGGGCTTCACTTTATTCTAGAGGGGTTCAGTATAGTGTATAGTGGTCACCTATGGGCTGCAAGAAAGAAATGAAATTATGCTTGATGTAATTCAGTGTGAGGTCAGAGGACTGTGTGCATCTCAATTACTGGGATTATTTGCTCAAAATACCGTCTCCTAGGGTTCCACCAGACATACTGATTCCCATTAGTCTAACCCATGACAACTGTTGCTCCAAGGTGATAGAGAAGACTATTTTTTTAAAAAAAGAATTTATTTAATTTTATTCATTCATTCATTCATTATTTTTTTTAAAATTTGACCAGAGAGAGACAGAGGTAGAGCAAAAGAGAGGGAAAGTGAGAAAATAAGACACCAGGTTCAGGACTTGAGCCATGGCCAGCCATGTTGGAGTGCCTAGCACCTTAACCACCACGCCATCTCTTGGCCCCTGGGAAGACTATTTTTAGAAAGATAATTTTAGAAGGATTGTTAAAAATGGCAAAGCAGTAGCCTTTTCTGGGTTCTAAGGCAGTAAGCTGCATAGATGAGAACCATCATCATACGCTTACTGTGTGCTCGGCACTGTGCTGTATTTACACTGTGCTTTATTTTGCCAAGGTTGCCTTCGAGGCATTCAGTGTTCCATTTGTTAGAGAGGAACTCTGGACAGTGGCTTATTCAAGGGAACACAATTACAGGTGATAGAAGCTAAATCCAAGTCTAGGCCCGTCTAACTCAAAGCCCTCCCTGATTGCCAGCCCAAATTACCTTTCCTTTTGCATGTAACTAATGTACGCAAGGGTGGGTGGTAACAGAAGTATTGAGAGCTTTATTTCTGTGGAAACGAGATCATTCAGAATCAGACTAAATGTAGTTTATAGAATTATTTCACCTTGATTCTTAGATTGTCATTCTCAAATTGAAATGTCAGCTTACTTTCATTTTTCCTTTTTTCACACATATTTAGTTTATCTAGTTGGGACCTACTATATTAATATTTTCTTTTTTTTTTTTGGAGAGATTTTCACTGTAGGGCACGTGCGCTCGCCAGACAGACAGAGAGAGACAGAGAGACAGAAAGCGAGAAATCACCCCCCAGGGGGGATGGTCACGCCGCAATCCCTTCTCCTCCATTCTCCTCTCGGGATCTTGGGCATGCACGCACACGCGCCCGGCGTGAGTTTTAAGCCACCGGGTCCAGGACACGAACCGCAGTCGACTACGTGGGAGTCTAGCGACATAGCCATTACGCTAATTGCCGGTTCCCTCTTAAATCTTTCTGGAGCACTTATTACACCTAGCCAGATAATTATAAAATTTCATTTCTTTTAATCAGTGCTGTACTTCACACAAGCACGAGCAACTGATTTTTATTACTGCTGACTATTAGCATTCCTTTTTTTGTTTTTTCTTTTTTTAAAAATTTCCCATAGGGTGCATACACTTGCTGGAGGGAGATAGAAAATGTAAAAAAGCACCACTGTGGGCATGGTCACACCACACTTCCTTCTCAATCTTTCTCAGCTGCCAGGATTTTTGGTCGTGCACATACAACATTCCTGTCATGTTTCTCAAGCTGCTGGGCCTGGGACTTAATCTGCATGGTCAGCTGCGTGACATCCAATGGCCTCACTCTTCACATCGTGGGCTCGCCGCTACCCCCCCCCCCCCTTTTTTTTTTCCCCAATT